>NC_070599.1:28983893-29036393 GCF_027409825.1 Scomber japonicus | reverse complement strand
CTCCATCAGGGATAGTACCTGGTACCTGCTGCTCCTCCATCAGGGATAGTACCTGGTACCTGCTGCTCCATCAGGGATAGTACCTGGTACCTGCTGCTCCATCAGGGATAGTACCTGGTACCTGCTGCTCCTCCATCAGGGATAGTACCTGGTACCTGCTGCTCCATCAGGGATAGTACCTGGTACCTGCTGCTCCTCCATCAGGGATAGTACCTGGTACCTGCTGCTCCTCCATCAGGGATAGTACCTGGTACCTGCTGCTCCATCAGGGATAGTACCTGGTACCTGCTGCTGCTCCATCAGGGATAGTACCTGGTACTTGCTGCTCCTCCATCAGGGATAGTACCTGGTACCTGCTGCTCCTCCATCAGGGATAGTACCTGGTACCTGCTGCTCCTCCATCAGGGATAGTACCTGGCGAGCCGAGCTGATACTAAATGTGACGTCATCAGACTGCCGGCCTCTGATGGGTCAGAGAGTCACTGGAAGAGTCATGAGCCGTCCCACACAAGAATCAAAGCCGGCATTTTTAAACACCAGCAACAGCGTTACAGACAGAAAGACACATACAGCAGCAGGAAGGAAGGAAGGAAGGGAAGGAAGGGAAGGAAGGAAGTGTGTGTCCTCCATGTGTTTGTGTCGTCGCGGCAGTTTAACGCAGCGTTGCTATGACGACCCCGCCCACGTTGAGTTGATGTACTTCTTTGTAATGGAAAAAGTTCCTGGAACCGAGTTGAGTCGAGCCGAGTAGTGCTGAAACTGTGTGGTGGAAAAGCACCATTACAGACCAGAACCATTAGAGACCAGAACCATTAGAGACCAGAACCATTACAGACCAGAACCATTACAAACCAGAACCATTACAGACCAGAACCATAACAGACCAGAACCATTACAGACCAGAACCATTACAGACCAGAACCATTAGAGACCAGAACCATTACAGACCAGAATCATTAGAGACCAGAACCAGCAGATTTGAACCTCTGATTGGTGTCGCCAGTCTCGATAAGGAGAATTACAAAGTTTTAGCCCTCCTAACCCCCCTAACCCTCCTAACCCTCCTGACCCTTCTAACCCCCCTAACCCTCCTAACCCCCCTAACCCTCCTGACCCTTCTAACCCCCCTAACCCCCCTAACCCTCCTGACCCTTCTAACCCCCCTAACCCTCCTGACCCTCCTAACCCCATTGACCCTCTAACCCTTCTGACCCTTCTAACCACCCTAACCCTCCTGACCCTCCTAACCCCCTTGACCCTCTAACCCTTCTGACCCTTCTAACCCCCCTAACCCTCCCAACCCTCCTAACCCCCTTGACCCTCTAACCCTTCTGACCCTCCTAACAGAAAAAAGACACATTGAACAAAAGGGAAATGCAATAAAACAAAAGAAGAATAAGAAACGGTAGAAATCACGTCAGACTATTTTTCTTGTATTTCTTTGTTAGAAGGTGTTAGGGTTAGGGTTAGTTGTGTTAGGGTTAGTTGTGTTAGGGTTAGTTGGGTTAGGGTTAGTTGTTGTGTTAGGGTTAGTTGTTGTGTTAGGGTTAGTTGTTGGGTTAGGGTTAGTTGTGTTAGGGTTAGTTGTGTTAGGGTTAGGGTTAGTTGTTGGGTTAGGGTTAGTTGTTGTGTTAGGGTTTGGGTTAGTTGGGTTAGGGTTAGTTGGGTTAGGGTTTGGGTTAGTTGTTGGGTTAGGGTTAGGGTTAGTTGGGTTGGGGTTAGTTGGGTTAGGGTTAGTTGGGTTAGGGTTAGTTGTTGGGTTAGGGTTAGTTGGGTTAGGGTTAGTTGGGTTTGGGTTAGTTGGGTTAGGGTTAGTTGTTGGGTTAGGGTTAGTTGTTGGGTTAGGGTTAGCAGTTGGGTTAGGGTTAGTTGTGTTAGGGTTAAGGTTAGTTGTTGGGTTAGGGTTAGATGTTGGGTTAGGGTTAGATGTTGTGTTATTGTGACTGCAGTGATGGAATCAGTGTCAATTCATCATCATGTCTCTCAAAGTCTGGATCAATCAAATGTTTCTACTCATATATAAAAATATATATTGATCACTTTATTATAACCTTAAATCCTGCTTCATAGGTCAGACGCCTGAAACTTTACCAGCTGATTAGACTCATCTGGAACTCAGATAATAACAGCAGCACCTTGATAAGATCCATCAGCAGGGACGACTTGAACATCCAGTCCAGCCTAATCTCACTGTCAGCCAGCAGGTCTGCCAGGCTGCCTCGAGGGCAGTGTTCAACCACGATGGCAAAGATCCCCGAATCCAGGAACAAACCCAGATACAGGTTCAGGTTCTCGTGTCGCATCTCCCTTAACTGGAGAGGAAACAGATGGTGTAACTACATGATCAATATATCATCGGTGCCACTGTGACTTTATCCTGCATCATACCTGGCTGAAGAGAGTCTGGGTGTTTTGATTGACAGCTGTTACTGTATGTTCTGTATTAATTTTCTTGAGCCAAACCCAGTCACCCTGGTAACAAAACAACCAATCAGAATGCAGGGTTAGTCGGTCATTCAGGTGACAGGTGAGAGAAACAGACGGACAGGTCCAGGTGTACCTCCAGTATTCCTATATTGGAGCTTTCAGCTGTTGCCAGTATGTAGCTCCGACAAATCGAGCGGATTGGAGTTTTGATTTCTAGAAGACTCCTCATGATGGACTCGTCATTCAGTTTCTACGAAAGCAACACGAACATTTGTTTTTCCACACAGACGTTAAATGTTACATCGCATCTGTTTATGTACCGCTAGTCTGTTCTAACCCGAACCAGTCAAAGGGTTTTATCCTACGAGCCAACATTCATCCATTCACAAACACATTCAAACATTGATGGAAGAGGCTGCTCATCAGGATTTCTACTACTCTCTCTCTCTCACACACACACACACACTGCCCAGAAACACTTAGACATGTGGACTTAAGGACCTGGAGATCACACTCTACCTCCTGAGTCACAGCTGGTCGTCTGTATTCATCTAACTGTCTCATTACTGCGTATAAACAGTAGAGGGTATTTAGAGGGGGGTATTTAGAAGGGGTTATTTAGAGGGGGGTAAACATTGAGGTAAAAAATTCAAACCTTCTTGCTGACTTGAGTATCGATGAAGACGATGTCATCCAGAGTCAGGATGAGTTTGGTGGTGTTTGTTGTTCTCCTGAAATTCCTGCGCAGAGAAAGATCTGGATCAGTCCTGATCCAGCTCACACTGCTGATCATCCTCACAAAATATTTTTAAGTGTGCGTGTGTGTGTGTGTGTGTGTTAACCTGATCCAGTACAAAAAAGCTCCAATCAGAGCACACAGCAACAGGAAGACAAAGAACAGCGTCACCGTGTCGACACCTGCAGGTAAACAACGGATCAAACTGAACTCCAGCACACAACGTCCTGTAGGAGGCGCTCCACACAGTTTGGGCTCTCAGGTGACCACATGTACCTTAGAAAAAGTTCCCACCCTCCCTGTAGACAGTGAACGCACCTCCGCTGCAGGCCTCCTCTGGACTGAACCAACAGAAGCTGGCGGTTGGGGGTTTTCCTCCGGGGAAGATGAAGGAGCGGCTCAGTGGTCTCAGACCTGCAACGGTCCCCTCAGCGTGTGTGGGAGCGAGTGTGTGTGTCGGCACGAGTCGGTCACCGTCACAGTCCAACACCACATATCTGGCCTGCAAGCCACGCCCCTCTTTACCCCCATACAACATCTGGACAAACACAGGAAGCAGAGAGGAGCAGATCGAGCTGGACCTGGATCTGGATCTGAGGTCCATTAAACATTGCCTTTATTCTTTTAATAAAATCAATTAAATTCAAGTATTACTAACCTGGTTGAAGCCTTGGAAGTCAAAGCCTCCATCTGATTGGACAAGTTGATCACCTGTCACCCAGCGCCCGCCCCCTGCCTGGCGACGCTCCTCCACCGCCTTAGCAACGAAGTAAACCATGTTGAAGATGGTACCAAAGAATGGAGACACCTGCAGACAAAGTTCAGGACAAAATGTTTCGTCACATGATTTTAAATAAAATATCAAATAATTCATTCAGCAGCACATCTGAAGGGTCTCTTTGTGTGGTGTGTAGTTGTGTGTGTGTGGTGTGTAGTTGCAGTTGTGTATATTGTGTACCTCTGTAGCAGCCACGGCTGCGCGGACCTCTCGGCTGATCTGAGCCTGACGAAAAGCTTCGTAGAAACTTTGGTCGGACGCCATCGTCACCGTCAGAACGGAGCTGTACGCATAACGAAGCTGCGTGCTGTTGGTCAGCTGGGGGAATACTGTATCCTGATTGGGTAAAAGAGAGAACAGGAGAACCAATCAGAATTCAGCTTCATTGTAAAAGAGGAAGTGATGTTTGACTCTGAGTTGAACTTGTTTCTAAATATACCACCGTCATTTCAAGAAGCTGTAAACCACCTCCAGCTAATCACAGACCTCTATTTAACCCCTCCTTCCTCTCTAAGAAGAGAAATCAGCCAATCAGCTGTGTGACTTCCTACATAACAATATTTTATGAGTCTGGATTTAGAGCTCATCATAGCGACAGCACTGGTAAAAGGTACAAATGACCTCTGAACTTCATCCAACAACCTTAGTGACATCACATCCTGTTACAGAGACTTGAACATTTAATTGGCATCAAAGGAACGAACCCTTAAGTTCATTAACAAGATCCTCCCGTGTAGTCCTGGGCTGATCCCTCACTTTTCTCAGAATCATGTTTACCCCACGAGGAGAGATCTTCCACGGAGCTCCAGAGCGACGATGACTGACTTATCTTGTACTTCTTCCATTTTTAAATTATTGCGTCAACAGTGGTTAAGGTTAGCGATTGATTCTGTGACAGGGTTCGGACTCATGAGCACAGAACCGGTCTGTGGGGGATCAAATACTTATTTCACTCAGACAAATACAAATTAATTTATAACCTTTATTTAATGTTTTTTTTGTTTTTAGTTATATTATTCAGAAACACTAAATACATTGTTATGCAGACGAGGGTTAGGGTCAATTATATCAATAAAGCCGAATGAAATCAATCAGTTAACTAAACTACAAACATGCATTAAGGACATAAAGGCAACTTCCTGTTATTAAACTCAGTTATTGTGCTTAGAAACAAATGATCTAATGACATAACTACTCTGGATGGCATTACTCCGCTTCCAGCTCCACTGTAAGGAACCTAGGAGTTCTATCTGATCAGGATCTGTCCTTTAATTCACACATAGAACACTTTTCAAGGAAGGAACCTAGGAGTTCTATCTGATCAGGATCTGTCCTTTAATTCACACATAGAACCCTTTTCAAGGAAGGAACCTAACCCTGTCTCACAACGATGCTGAAAAACTAGTCTGTGCATTTGTTACTTCTAGGCTGATTATTATAATTAATTATTATCAGACTGTCCTAACGAGTCTCTAAAGACTCTCCAGCTGGTCCAGAACCCTAACCCTAGAACCCTAGAACCCTTCTCCTCACTTTCAAAGCTCTTAATGGTCAGGCTCCATCATATCTGAAAGAACTATATATAGAACCTTATGAACCTACTAGAACACTGCGCTCCCAGCTCATAGAACCTTATGAACCTACTAGAACACTGTGCTCCCAGCTCATAGAACCTTATGAACCTACTAGAACACTGCGCTCCCAGCTCATAGAACCTTATGAACCTACTAGAACACTGTGCTCCCAGCTCATAGAACCTTATGAACCTACTAGAACACTGCGCTCCCAGCTCATAGACCCTATAACCTGAAGTCTGGTAGGGCATTAAGTTATTGATCAGTAAATGTAGTGATTAGTATATTACCTGGTAGGGCATTAAGTTATTGATCAGTAAATGTAGTGATTAGTATATTACCTGGTAGGGCATTAAGTTATTGATCAGTAAATGTAGTGATTAGTATATTACCTGGTAGGGCAAGGCGTACAGCAGCGCATCGTACGGAATAAATATGTAACCATCTGACATCATCCCCATGTCCAGAGCAGCCAATAGCAGCTCTTTCTGATCCTCTCCACCAATCAGGACGGAGCTCATACACATGATCACCACTGCAACAGAAAAAAATGTTTATTTATAATCAATAATCTGTGTTTAACGGAGCACACCTGGTGGAGAGCGGAGGAACTACAGCAGAGGTTCACTAGCACACCTGGTGGAGAGGAGAGGAACTACAGCAGAGGTTCACTAGCACACCTGGTGGAGAGCGGAGGAACTACAGCAGAGGTTCACTAGCACACCTGGTGGAGAGGGGAGGAACTACACAGTACTACTACTATACACTACTACTACTACTGCTACTACTACAGAGTACTACAGCTCTTCACTGATTGTAACCTTTTGACCCAGACAAAGATGGCTGCCCTGACCTTTGACCTTGTCAGCCTCTTTGATTGCTCTGAGCGCCTCGCGCGGACCACCTTTATTCCGGGTTTCCATGGTAACCACTGGACCAACCGGGAGGCCCAGAGCCCTCAGTGCGGAGGCCACTTCCTGTCCTGTACTCTCCCAGAAGTCTGTTGGAGCTGACGACGTAAACAGAGCAAGAAATGTAAAATACATATAAATAAATTATTAATAATAATAATAATAATAAATTAATATAAAATAAATACAAAAATAAATAAATAAATAATAAATAAATATAAAATAAATAAATAAATATAAAGTAATTATAAATAAATATAAATCCTTTAATATAAATTAATATATAAAACACACCTGTTACACCACGCCCCCCTCTGTGACATCACAGCTCACCTGAGACCACGCCCACGTGCGCCCAGTGGAAGAACCGCAGAACGGTGAACAGCACCCTGCTGGGAGGAGTGATGGGCGGCAGGTTTGGCCAATCAGCATCCAGACAGCCTGGTGAAGAAAGCCCCGCCTCCCAGTGCTGAGTCAATAAGGAGGCAGCGTGACAGAGGGCGGGGTTAAAGGGCCCGATGTAGGCGTGGCCGTAACCCTCCATGTCCCCGAGCTCTGTTAGCGCTAAAATAACGAAAGAAGTTATAATTAAAGATTTGGTTAGTTCATTGGTTAGGAGCTCGTTAGGAGCTCGTTAGGAGCTTGTTAGTTCATTGGTTAGAAGCTCGTTAAGAGCTCGTTAGTTCATTGGTTAGGAGCTCGTTAGGAGCTCGTTAGGAGCTTGTTAGTTCATTGGTTAGAAGCTCGTTAGGAGCTCGTTAGTTCATTTGTTAGAAGCTCGTTAGGAGCTCGTTAGTTCATTGGTTAGGAGCTCGTTAGGAGCTCGTTAGTCCATTGGTTAGAAGCTCGTTAGGAGCTCGTTAGTTCATTGGTTAGGAGCTCGTTAGGAGCTCGTTAGTTCATTGGTTAGGAGCTCGTTAGGAGCTCGTTAGTTCATTGGTTAGGAGCTCGTTAGTTCATTGGTTAGGAGCTCGTTAGTTCATTGGTTAGGAGCTCGTTAGGAGCTCGTTAGTTCATTGGTTAGGAGCTCGTTAGTTCATTGGTTAGGAGCTCGTTAGGAGCTTGTTAGTTCATTGGTTAGGAGCTCGTTAGGAGCTTGTTAGTTCATTGGTTACGAGCTTGTTAGGAGCTCGTTAGGAGCTCGTTAGGAGCTCGTTAGGAGCTCGTTAGTTCATTGGTTACGAGCTTGTTAGGAGCTCGTTAGTTCATTGGTTAGGAGCTTGTTAGTTCATTGGTTAGGAGCTTGTTAGTTCATTGGTTAGGAGCTCGTTAGGAGATCGTTAGGAGCTCGTTAGTTCATTGGTTAGGAGATCGTTGGGAGCTCGTTAGTTCATTGGTTAGGAGCTTGTTAGTTCATTGGTTAGGAGCTCGTTAGGAGCTCGTTAGTTCATTGGTTAGGAGATCGTTAGGAGCTCGTTAGTTCATTGGTTACGAGCTTGTTAGGAGCTCGTTAGGAGCTCGTTAGTTCATTGGTTAGAAGCTCGTTAGGAGCTCGTTAGTTCATTGGTTACGAGCTTGTTAGGAGCTCGTTAGTTCATTGGTTAGGAGCTTGTTAGTTCATTGGTTACGAGCTTGTTAGGAGCTCGTTAGTTCATTGGTTAGGAGCTCGTTAGTTCATTGGTTAGGAGCTCGTTAGTTCATTGGTTAGGAGTTCGTTAGGAGCTTGTTAGTTCATTGGTTAGAAGCTCGTTTGGAGCTTGTTAGTTCATTGGTTAGGAGCTCGTTAGGAGCTCATTAGTTCATTGGTTAGGAGATCGTTAGGAGCTTGTTAGTTCATTGGTTAGAAGCTCGTTAGGAGCTTGTTAGTTCATTGGTTAGGAGATCGTTAGGAGCTCGTTAGTTCATTGGTTAGAAGCTCGTTTGGAGCTCGTTAGTTCATTGGTTAGGAGATCGTTAGGAGCTCGTTAGTTCATTGGTTAGAAGCTCGTTTGGAGCTTGTTAGTTCATTGGTTAGAAGCTCGTTTGGAGCTTGTTAGTTCATTGGTTAGGAGCTCGTTAGTTCATTGGTTAGGAGCTCGTTAGTTCATTGGTTAGGAGCTTGTTAGTTCATTGGTTACGAGCTTGTTAGGAGCTCGTTAGTTCATTGGTTAGGAGATCGTTAGGAGCTCATTAGTTCATTGGTTAGGAGATCGTTAGGAGCTTGTTAGTTCATTGGTTAGAAGCTCGTTAGGAGCTTGTTAGTTCATTGGTTAGGAGATCGTTAGGAGCTCGTTAGTTCATTGGTTAGAAGCTCGTTTGGAGCTCGTTAGTTCATTGGTTAGGAGATCGTTAGGAGCTCGTTAGTTCATTGGTTAGAAGCTCGTTTGGAGCTTGTTAGTTCATTGGTTAGAAGCTCGTTTGGAGCTTGTTAGTTCATTGGTTAGGAGCTCGTTAGTTCATTGGTTAGGAGCTCGTTAGTTCATTGGTTAGGAGCTCGTTAGGAGCTCATTAGTTCATTGGTTAGGAGCTCGTTAGGAGCTCGTTAGTTCATTGGTTAGGAGCTCGTTAGGAGCTTGTTAGTTCATTGGTTAGGAGCTCGTTAGTTCATTGGTTAGAAGCTCGTTAGGAGCTCGTTAGTTCATTGGTTAGGAGATCGTTAGGAGCTCGTTAGTTCATTGGTTAGGAGCTTGTTAGTTCATTGGTTAGGAGCTCGTTAGGAGCTCGTTAGTTCATTGGTTAGGAGCTCGTTAGGAGTTCGTTAGTTCATTGGTTAGGAGCTCGTTAGGAGCTCGTTAGTTCATTGGTTAGGAGATCGTTAGGAGCTCATTAGTTCATTGGTTACGAGCTTGTTAGTTCATTGGTTAGGAGCTCGTTAGGAGCTCGTTAGTTCATTGGTTAGGAGCTCGTTAGGAGTTCGTTAGTTCATTGGTTAGGAGCTCGTTAGGAGCTCGTTAGTTCATTGGTTAGGAGATCGTTAGGAGCTCATTAGTTCATTGGTTACGAGCTTGTTAGGAGCTCGTTAGGAGCTCGTTAGTTCATTGGTTACGAGCTTGTTAGGAGCTCGTTAGTTCATTGGTTAGGAGCTTGTTAGTTCATTGGTTACAAGCTTGTTAGGAGCTTGTTAGTTCATTGGTTAGGAGCTCGTTAGTTCATTGGTTAGGAGCTCGTTAGTTCATTGGTTAGGAGCTCGTTAGTTCATTGGTTAGGAGATCGTTAGGAGCTCGTTAGTTCATTGGTTAGAAGCTCGTTTGGAGCTCGTTAGTTCATTGGTTAGGAGATCGTTAGGAGCTCGTTAGTTCATTGGTTAGAAGCTCGTTTGGAGCTTGTTAGTTCATTGGTTAGAAGCTCGTTTGGAGCTTGTTAGTTCATTGGTTAGGATCTCGTTAGGAGCTCGTTAGTTCATTGGGTAGGAGATCGTAAGGAGCTTGTTAGTTCATTGGTTAGGAGCTCGTTAGTTCATTGGTTAGGAGCTTGTTAGTTCATTGGTTAGGAGCTCGTTAGGAGCTCATTAGTTCATTGGTTAGGAGCTCGTTAGGAGCTCGTTAGTTCATTAGTGACAGACCTTTGGAGGTGGAGCAGTCCTCGTCCAGCAGCTTCACGTCGTACCAGTATCCTCTGCTCAGACCACGGTCAGTCCGTAACCGTGACAACGCCAGGTTGGCGGCTGCTGTTGGCATCGCCCTGGAGAACATTGGGTCACATGTCCACGGGCCAATCAGAGCCAACTTGAAGGTGGCTGTCCAAACCTCAGGTATGCTTAGCAACCACAGACACGCCCCTAGCAACCACCCGGGAAGCAGCATCGTCACTCTGAAATCCCAGAAGAAGAAACACAGACGGTTTATTAAGCGCAGAAGAAGAAACACAAATATGTGATCTGGTTAAAAAATGTAAAAAGCTTTTAAAATGAAATGTGTAAAATATGTTTAAATATCTTTACTGTTGATATCAGCCAGATGTTTGTTCTGCTGACTTCAGTGACCTCTGACCTCTGTGCTGCTAAGAGGGCTAAGTATAGCATCAGTGCTAATAGACTTAAGACCAGCTGACAGAAGGATCTGTTCCCCTGAGGCGAGACTGCAGTAGACTCAATATATTACGATAAGCTTCAGTAGCAGTCTGCTGCCTCTAGTAGTGAGAGGTAGCACGCCATCATTCATGCTTTTAGGGTTCACTTACCCCGAGTACGGGGTCTGTGGACCATATCAGACTGGACTGGGTTAGGATTAGGGTCCACAGGTACTGGGTTAGGGTCCACAGGTACTGGGTTAGGGTTAGGGTCCACAGGTACTAGGTTAGGGTCCACAGGTACTGGGTTAGGGTCCACAGGTACTGGGTTAGGGTTAGGGTCCACAGGTACTGGATTAGGGTCCACAGGTATTGGGTTAGGGTCCACAGGTACTGGATTAGGGTCCACAGGTACTGGGTTAGGATTAGGGTCCACAGGTATTGGGTTAGGGTCCACAGGTACTGGATTAGGGTCCACAGGTACTGGGTTAGGGTTAGGGTCCACAGGTACTGGGTTAGGGTCCACAAGTACTGGATTAGGGTCCACAGGTACTGGGTTAGGGTCCACAGGTACTGGGTTAGGGTCCACAGGTACTGGGTTAGGGTCCACAGGTACTGGGTTAGGGTCCTCTTCTTGTTTTTTAAATTGACATTCATCAATAAAAACAAACCGCATGAGAATCGATGCCCAAAAATCTTCTAATCATAAATCCAATTATAGATACTGTAATTATATTTTTGAAATTGTAATTTTTAATTTTTTTTAAAGATTTATTTTGGGCTTTTTTGCCTTTATTTATATATTAACTGTCAAAGAAGACAACAGGAAACAGGGAGAGAGAGAGGAGAATGACCTGACGCTGTGATTATGTGACTCGACCACCAGGGGGCTCCACAATTTGTAATTTTGAAGATTAAATGATATCTGGAATCAAGGCTGCATTAGTACAGCTGGGAGCCCCGAAGCATCGACATGGTCACATATCTGGTCACAGTATACAATAAATGCAATTTAAATGGGCACTTATAATTTTTAAGGATTGAAATATATCTATAAATATATATAACAACTCAACAGTGATGTCACAGTAATTATACAGGATGTAATAATTATTGAACCTTTCAGCAGCAGAGCGAAGTCACAGTTTGATCAGGAGGTCAAAGTGAAGGGTTAATCAGCTGATTGAAGGTGACAGGTGTTTAACACTTTAAGCTGATTAGCAGGATGAAGCTGGTGCTCTCAGGGACTTTACAACTCTAAACATACGAGCTGTGATACGAGCTTTAACTGAAGCAGAACTAAAGATTTATTATTAAAAACAGTTTAACAGCAACGTCTGCATTTATTTTACAGTTTTGATCAATTCATTCATTTTCAATTTCAATTCAATTCTTTATTCCTTCTGTCAGTCCAACCTTCCAGTGATTAAACCTGCCTATCATCATCATCATCTTCATCATTATCAATCAATGCATCAACAACCATCATCTCACACACACACACACACACACACACACACACACACACACTTTACCTTTGTCTCAAAGCTTCATCTGACTGGGGAAAAAACTTCAACTCCAGTCGACAAAAGGAAAACTCCAAACTGACCGACGCTGAACTGCAGAGTGCTGAACGAAAGAAAGAGAGAGGAAGAGAGATAGAGAGAGAGAGCGAGAGAGAGAGAGAGCGAGAGAGGCAGAGAGAGAGAGGCAGAGAGAGAGAGGCAGAGAGAGAGAGGCAGAGAGAGAGAGGCAGAGAGAGAGAGAGAGAGAGAGAGACAGAGAGAGAGAGAGAGAGAGACAGAGAGAGAGAGAGAGAGAGACAGAGAGAGAGAGAGAGAGAGACAGAGAGAGAGAGAGAGAGAGAGAGAGAGAGAGAGAGAGGCAGAGAGAGCGAGACAGAGAGAGAGAGAGAGAGAGAGAGAGAGGCAGAGAGAGCGAGACAGAGAGAGAGAGAGAGAGAGAGAGAGAGAGAGAGAGAGAGAGAGAGACCCCGAGAGAGACAGAGAGAGAGAGGCAGAGAGAGCGAGACAGAGAGAGAGAGAGAGAGAGAGAGAGAGAGAGAGATTTTCCAACCCTAACCCTAACACTACATCAACAGTACATAAATATCAGATTAAACAAAAATGTTGTTGTTTTTTTTAACACAGAGTTAAAAATCAGCTGCTCCTCAACAACAGAGCAGAGAGCTGCAGTGAAACACTGAGACACAAAACCACCCACATTACTCTGATTCTGGCTTTCACCAACGACTTCAGAGCTTCAGTAACAACCAATCACATGAGCTCCTGTCATCACCTGTAAATGCAGCTACAGGTAAGAGAGAAGAGTTCATGAGAGTTCAAATGGTCTCATATTAATTCATTAATAACATTCATACATTTAAACACGTTTGAAAGTTGTCCCTTAAAGTTTTTTTTTGGAATTGACGCCTTTATTCCACAGTAGACAGGGTTAGGGTTAGACAGGAAACATGGGGTTGGGGTGAGGGGGGGTCGGCAGCAAAGGACCTCCATCCGGGATTCAAACCGGGATCGACTGCGTACGTGGCTCTAACCACTCGACCACCTGCACGCCATCATTTATACTTTTAGGGTCCACTGACCCCGAGTAGGGGGTCTGTGGACCATATCAGACTGGACTGGGTTAGGATTAGGGTCCACAGGTACTGGGTTAGGGTCCACAGGTAGTGGGTTAGGATTAGGGTCCACAGGTACTGGGTTAGGGTCCACAGGTAGTGGGTTAGGATTAGGGTCCACAGGTACTGGGTTAGGATTAGTGTCCACAGGTACTGGGTTAGGGTCCACAGGTAGTGGGTTAGGATTAGTGTCCACAGGTACTGGGTTAGGGTCCACAGGTAGTGGGTTAGGATTAGGGTCCACAGGTACTGGGTTAGGGTCCACAGGTACTGGGTTAGGGTTAGGGTCCACAGGTATTGGGTTAGTGTCCACAGGTACTGGATTAGTGTCCACAGGTACTGGGTTAGGGTCCACAGGTAGTGGGTTAGGATTAGGGTCCACAGGTACTGGGTTAGGGTCCACAGGTAGTGGGTTAGGATTAGGGTCCACAGGTACTGGGTTAGGGTCCACAGGTACTGGGTTAGGATTAGGGTCCACAGGTACTGGGTTAGGATTACGGTCCACAGGTACTGG
This sequence comes from Scomber japonicus, assembly GCF_027409825.1. Taxonomy (NCBI): domain Eukaryota; kingdom Metazoa; phylum Chordata; class Actinopteri; order Scombriformes; family Scombridae; genus Scomber; species Scomber japonicus. The sequence goes on along the minus strand of NC_070599.1, from coordinate 29,022,888 downwards.
GTTAGGGTCCACAGGTACTGGGTTAGGATTATGGTCCACAGGTACTGGGTTAGGGTCCACAGGTACTGGGTTAGGGTCCACAGGTACTGGGTTAGGGTCCACAGGTACTGGATTAGGGTCCACAGGTACTGGGTTAGGGTTAGGGTCCACAGGTATTGGGTTAGTGTCCACAGGTACTGGATTAGTGTCCACAGGTACTGGGTTAGGGTCCACAGGTAGTGGGTTAGGATTAGGGTCCACAGGTACTGGGTTAGGGTCCACAGGTAGTGGGTTAGGATTAGGGTCCACAGGTACTGGGTTAGGATTACGGTCCACAGGTACTGGGTTAGGGTCCACAGGTACTGGGTTAGGATTATGGTCCACAGGTACTGGGTTAGGGTCCACAGGTACTGGGTTAGGGTCCACAGGTACTGGGTTAGGGTCCACAGGTACTGGATTAGGGTCCACAGGTACTGGGTTAGGGTCCACAGGTACTGGGTTAGGGTCCACAGGTACTGGGTTAGGGGCCACAGGTACTGGGTTAGGGTCCACAGGTAGTGGGTTAGGATTAGGGTCCACAGGTACTGGGTTAGGGGCCACAGGTACTGGGTTAGGGTCCACAGGTAGTGGGTTAGGATTAGGGTCCACAGGTACTGGGTTAGGATTTTTAGAGTTTCAAACAGAACTCAAGTCTTTTACATTCCAGGAAACAGTGAATGATAGTTTCTGGTTCGTGACAGAAAGGACATGTGATGGACACTGTGGGATTGATCTTGGAAACCAAGCTGTTGACAGCCAGCGCCCCCTGCAGGATTCTCCACTGCAGGTCACCTGACCTCTTGTTTAAAGGTGGTTTGTAAAACAGTTTCCACACTGGTTTACAGTGGTCCTGCACCTTTAACTTGACTCTCCACACATTATCAGCTGTCCCACTCAACTTCCTCTTGTTCAATGCTTGAACACAATATTTATACAGAACTTTCCCATTGTAGAGGTCTGCAGGAGCAGCATTTTTATATACCAACAACGGTCCCGTTAATCCATTATGGTCTATTGTTAGGCCTAGTTCAGGGAAAGGATCCCTTCCATCAGGAGTTTCTAGTCCAGAAAAATAGTCTTGTAGCATTTCCTTTTCTGTGTTACTCAGTCTTTTAGTCCAAGTGTCCAAAATGTCTCTGGTGTGTCGATGTGACTTTAGTCCCAGCAGAGCAGCTACTGCCTCTATGTTGTTGAGTCCTGGACCTGCAGCGTCTACTATACATCTCAGCTTCACTGTCCCAGCTGAAACCAAGCGCTGAGTGAGACTAGGTCTACTGTTGTCCTGAACATCCAATTGGGCCCCGTAGATTAGAGGCTCCTCCAGGAGCCAGAACAGTGAAGCTGCAGGTTCCAGTCTGTTCCATTTGAAAAGAGTCCATGTTCTAAAAAGGCCCTGATAAAAAGGAGTCAGATCACACAAACGTATAAAACCACAATTCATTAAAAACAAGGATGCATCTAAAACCAGACCTGCGACTCCCCTTAAAATGATGTTCATGACTGGTTTCCAAACCACGTCGTCATTACCTGTGAGGTAGCGTTGGAGGAACTGTAATCTAAAAGCTGCTACTCTGCTCCCCAGGTGTACCAACCCCTGCCCCCCTTCTTCCTTCGGCAGGTAGAGTACACTCTGCGGCACCCAGTGCAAATTATCCCACAAAAGTGGTCTGCACTTTCTGCAGAAGCCCAGCAGGGGGCTCCATACATTTTATCCTGTGCCATAAAGTTGATGCCACTAGGTTGCATATAATTAGAACTCTTCCCCTGTACGACATGTGGGGTAACAGCCATTTCCACTTGGCCAGCCTCCCCTCCACCTTCTCCACCACTTCTTCCCAGTTCTTACTGACAGTCTGGTCATCTCCTAGATAAACTCCCAGGTACTTTAATCCTTCCCTCCTCCAGCTCAACCCTCCTGAGAACTGAGGAAGACCTGCAGACCAACTCCCAACTGCTAAGGCTTCACTCTTTGTCCAGTTCACTCTTGCAGCTGAGATTTTTCCAAAAGTTTCGACAATGTTTCCTAACTTTGTGACATCATCTTGATTTTTTATTATAACAATAATATCGTCAGCATACGCAGACAAATTAAAACGTGTGTCACAACCAGATAAAAACAGACCATCAATAAAAACACGAATATTGTGCAACATTGGTTCAATAGAAAGTGCATAAAGCATACCAGACATAGAGCAGCCTTGTCTAATCCCCCGAGTCACTTTAAAAGGTTTACACAAACCACCATTCATTTTCAGCACACTCTCAATGTCTTCATACAAAACCCGAATCTTGGCAATGAAACCAGGGCTGAGGCCGAACCTTTGCAAAACTTTCCAAAAGTAACGGTGCTCAACCCAACAGTGAGCATATTGTGGAACAGAAAAGAGATGCAAGTCTCTTATGGAGACACTAAAATTGGGACCACTGGCAAGGTAATACCACCATGCAGCTTAAAGGAGCAGCATTACACGTTGCCCTCTACATAGTGGACAGAGACGTGCAACCGCTATTGGGATTCCATGCATGCGTGGACATGGGAATAGTCAAAATGAGCCCTGATGTCCATCAAGTCACCATGGAGAACAGTACAAACAGCACACAGATTCTGACACAATACCAAGACCTGTTCAGCAAAGACCTCGGCGAGGTCCCGGTCACTTACACCATGACGGTGGATTAGGGTTAGGCGGTCAGCCCACCGCATCCCAGTCGCAATGTAAGGGAGAGTACATGCTGAGCTGGAACGCATGAAAAGGATAGATGTCATAACACCAGTCAGTGAGCCAACTGATTGGGTCTCCTCCATGGTGGCAACACACAAGAAAGACAAGCCAGAAATCAGGCTATGTATAAATCCAAAAGATCTCAACACTGCACTAAAAAGGCAGCACTACCCCATGCGCAGTGTTGAAGAGGTGGCAGCACAGATGTCCGGAGCAACAGTCTTCTCAGTCCTGGATGCTAAAAACAAATTTTGGCAGATACGTCTTAATAAGAAATCCTCACTGATGACATGTTCAGCACCCCATTTGGGTGCTACAGATTTCTACAAATGCCCTTCGGCATTAACTCAGCAAGTGAGGTGTTTCAGCGTACCATGGAACAACTATTCACTGGTTATCCATGCTCAGTCATCGTTGATGACATCATCATTGGAGGCGCAGGAGTAGCTGACCATGACGCAAAATTGAAAAGAGTGCTTGAATGAGTGAGAGAGGTCAACCTCAAGCTCAACCCTGATAAATGCAAATTTCGCCTGGACCAAGTAGGCCACATGTTCACAAGCCAAGGCCTGAAAGCCGACCCTTCCAAAAGTGCAATAATCACCGACATGCCAGTCCCCACAAGTGTTGCTTCACTACAGCGCTTCCTTGGTATGATCAGCTACCTCACCAAGTACATCCCAAACCTCAGTGACATCGCAACACCACTGAGGAAACTGACTCATAAAGAGACTGCATGGTGCTGGTTCCCACAACATCAAGAGGCATTTGACCGCCTCAAGTCGTGTTTGTCCAGTGCATCGGTACTGGCATGCTACAACGCCAAGGACCCGTCATGCTCACCTGTGACGCTTCATGCTCTGGTCTGCGAGCTATATGCTTTAAGACTGTTTTTATTCTCTATTAGTGATGAGTAGTAGGAGACTCTGGTGTTATGGAGGGTCTTATATGCTTTAAGACTGTTTTTATCCTCTATTAGTGATGAGTAGTAGGAGACTCTGGTGTTATGGAGGGTCTTATATGCTTTAAGACTGTTTTTATTCTCTATTAGTGATGAGTAGTAGGAGACTCTGGTGTTATGGAGGGTCTTATATGCTTTAATACTGTTTTTATTCTCTATTAGTGATGAGTAGTAGGAGACTCTGGTGTTATGGAGGGTCTTATATGCTTTAATACTGTTTTTATTCTCTATTAGTGATGAGTAGTAGGAGACTCTGGTGTTATGGAGGGTCTTATATGCTTTAAGACTGTTTTTATTCTCTATTAGTGATGAGTAGTAGGAGACTCTGGTGTTATGGAGGGTCTTATATGCTTTAAGACTGTTTTTATTCTCTATTAGTGATGAGTAGTAGGAGACTCTGGTGTTATGGAGGGTCTTATATGCTTTAATACTGTTTTTATTCTCTATTAGTGATGAGTAGTAGGAGACTCTGGTGTTATGGAGGGTCTTATATGCTTTAAGACTGTTTTTATTCTCTATTAGTGATGAGTAGTAGGAGACTCTGGTGTTATGGAGGATCTTCTTATATGCTTTAAGACTGTTTTTATTCTCTATTAGTGATGAGTAGTAGGAGACTCTGGTGTTATGGAGGATCTTCTTATATGCTTTAATACTGTTTTTATTCTCTATTAGTGATGAGTAGTAGGAGACTCTGGTGTTATGGAGGGTCTTATATGCTTTAAGACTGTTTTTATTCTCTATTAGTGATGAGTAGTAGGAGACTCTGGTGTTATGGAGGGTCTTATATGCTTTAAGACTGTTTTTATTCTCTATTAGTGATGAGTAGTAGGAGACTCTGGTGTTATGGAGGGTCTTATATGCTTTAAGACTGTTTTTATTCTCTATTAGTGATGAGTAGTAGGAGACTCTGGTGTTATGGAGGGTCTTATATGCTTTAAGACTGTCTCACCAGGCGAAGTGAGATTCTTCTAATCTTTGTGAAGTTTGCTTTAATCGTCTAGTTTGGGATTTAAACCTTTTTTAGAGGGTGAAGGGTTAGCCTAACCCTAACACTGGGAGATACTGGGAGACACTGGGAGACACTGGGAGACACTGGGAGACACTGGGGGATACTGGGAGACACTGGGAGACACTGGGGTATACTGGGAGACACTGGGGAATACTGGGAGACACTGGGAGACACTGGGAGACACTGGGAGATACTGGGAGACACTGGGAGACACTGGGGAATACTGGGAGACACTGGGAGATACTGGGAGACACTGGGGGATACTGGGAGACACTGGGGAATACTGGGAGACACTGGGAGATACTGGGAGACACTGGGGGATACTGGGAGACACTGGGAGACACTGGGAGACACTGGGAGACACTGGGGGATACTGGGAGACACTGGGGAATACTGGGAGACACTGGGAGACACTGGGAGACACTGGGAGATACTGGGAGACACTGGGGGATACTGGGAGACACTGGGGGATACTGGGAGACACTGGGAGACACTGGGGGATACTGGGAGACACTGGGAGACACTGGGGGATACTGGGAGATACTGGGAGACACTGGGGGATACTGGGAGACACTGGGAGATACTGGGAGACACTGGGGGATACTGGGAGACACTGGGAGATACTGGGAGACACTGGGGGATACTGGGAGACACTGGGGGATACTGGGAGATACTGGGAGACACTGGGAGACACTGGGAGACACTGGGAGACACTGGGAGATACTGGGAGACACTGGGAGACACTGGGAGACACTGGGAGATACTGGGAGACACTGGGAGATACTGGGAGATACTGGGAGACACTGGGAGACACTGGGAGACACTGGGAGACACTGTCGGGAGGAGGAAGGAACCCTTTGAGAACTCCTAAACCTGACCGAAAGGTCCTCTGTGTAAGAGACAGATCTACCTGTGTGTACCTGTGTGTACCTGTGTGTACCTGTGTGTGTACCTGTGTGTACCTGTGTGTACCTGTGTGTGTACCTGTGTGGACCTGTGTGTACCTGTGTGTACCTGTGTGTACCTGTCCAGGGTTCTGCAGAAGCTGATCTGGATTAGTTCCATCCCCAGAGATCAAAGCTCCCAAACTGGTCTGCAGCCAGGAACAGTGACAGTAACGGGCCTGGGAAGTCCTGGAGCCGGTTCTAATGGCCTGGGAAGACCTGGAGCCGGTTCTAAAGGCCTGGAGCCGGTTCTAAAGGCCTGGGAAGTCCTGGAGCCGGTTCTAAAGGTCTGGGAAGTCCTGGAGCCGGTTCTAAAGGCCTGGGAAGGCCTGGAGCCGGTTCTAAAGGCCTGGGAAGTCCTGGAGCTGGGTTCTAAAGGCCTGGGAAGTCCTGGAGCCGGTTCTAAGGGCCTGGAGCCAGTTCTAAGGGCCTGGGAAGTCCTGGAGCCGGTTCTAAAGGCCTGGTAAGTCCTGGAGCCGGTTCTAAGGGCCTGGAGCCAGTTCTAAGGGCCTGGGAAGTCCTGGAGCCAGTTCTAAAGGAAGGATCTATATACTTCCCAGCTGGTCTAAGGGTTAGGGTCTGACCTGCTCCGGAGTGAATCAGGCTGTTAAATGACCCCGAGCACATTATACACACTACTGTGTGTGTGTGTGTGTATAGTGTGTGTGTGTGTGTGTGTGTGTGTGTGTGTGTATGGTGTGTGTGTGTGTGTATGGTGTGTGTGTGTGTGTGTGTGTGTGTGTGTGTGTATGCGTGTATAGTGTGTGTGTGTGTGTGTGTGTGTGTATGGTGTGTGTGTGTGTGTGTGTGTGTGTATGGTGTGTGTGTATGGTGTGTGTGTGTGTGTGTGTGTGTGTGTGTGTGTGTGTGAGGAGCCGATCAATAAATAAATATTAGACACAGAGTGAAAACGCTTTAATCATTTTATTGATCCACAGTCAACACACACACACACACACACACACACACACACACACACACACACACCATACACACACACACACAGACACAGCAGGGTGACCTCTGACCCCTCCACCAATAACAGAGCAGAGTGTGATGATCTGCATCGTGATTGGCCGAGAGCAGTCAGCTGACACGTCGTCGTCTTCAGAGAGAAATCTTCGTGTTTCTGAAGCTCGAGTTGTCCCTGAAACACAAAGTACTGCGATTAGTACTACGATTAGTACTACAGAGTACTGCCATTAGTACTACAGCTCGAGTTGTCCCTGAAACACAAAGTACTACGATTAGTACTACGATTAGTACTACAAAGTACTACGATTAGTACTACAGAGTACTACAGAGTACTGCTATTAGTACTGCGACTCGAGTTGTCCCTGAAACACAAAGTACTGCGATTAGTACTACGATTAGTACTACAGAGTACTACGATTAGTACTACAGCTCGAGTTGTCCCTGAAACACAAAGTACTACGATTAGTACTACAGAGTACTACAGAGTACTACGATTAGTACTACAGAGTACTACGATTAGTACTACAGAGTACTACAGAGTACTGCTATTAGTACTGCGACTCGAGTTGTCCCTGAAACACAAAGTACTGCGATTAGTACTACAGAGTACTACAGAGTACTACGATTAGTACTACAGAGTACTACGATTAGTACTACAGCTCGAGTTGTCCCTGAAACACAAAGTACTACGATTAGTACTACAGAGTACTACAGAGTACTACGATTAGTACTACAGAGTACTGCGATTAGTACTGCGACTCGAGTTGTCCCTGAAACACAAAGTACTGCGATTAGTACTACGATTAGTACTACAGAGTACTGCGATTAGTACTGTGATTAGTACTACAGAGTAGTAGTAGTAGTAGTAGTAGTATGCTGTATTACTAGTTCTATGCAGTAGTAGTAGTAGTACTATGCAGTAATAGTACTATGCAGTAGTAGTAGTAGTACTATGCAGTAATAGTATGCAGTAGTAGTAGTAGTACTATGCAGTAGTAGTATGCAGTAGTAGTAGTAGTACTATGCAGTAATAGTATGCAGTAGTAGTAGTAGTACTATGCAGTAGTAGTAGTAGTACTATGCAGTAATAGTATGCAGTAGTAGTAGTAGTACTATGCAGTAGTAGTACTATGCAGTAGTAGTAGTAGTATGCAGTACTATGCAGTACTAGTAGTACTATGCAGTAGTAGTAGTAGTACTATGCAGTAGTAGTAGTATGCAGTACTAGTAGTACTATGCAGTAGTAGTAGTAGTACTATGCAGTAGTAGTAGTAGTACTATGCAGTAATAGTATGCAGTAGTAGTAGTAGTACTATGCAGTAGTAGTAGTAGTACTATGCAGTGGTAGTAGTAGTACTATGCAGTAGTAATAGTATGCAGTACTACTAGTAGTACTAGTAGTAGTAGTATGCAGTAGCAGTACTAGTACTAGTAGTATGCAGTACTAGTAGTAGTAGTAGTACTAGTATTAGTAGTACTATGCAGTAGTAGTAGTACTACTAGTATGCAGTACTAATACTATGTAGTAGTAGTAGTACTAGTATGTAGTAGTAGTATGCAGTACTAGTAGTAGTACTAGTATGCAGTACTAGTAGTAGTAGTACTATGCAATAGTATGCAGTACTAGTATGCAGTAGTAGTACTAGTAGTAGTACTAGTAGTACTATGTAGTAGTAGTAGTACTAGTAGTAGTATGCAGTACTAGTAGTAGTATGCAGTACTAGTATGCAGTACTAGTAGTAGTAGTAGTACTAGTATTAGTAGTACTATGCAGTAGTAGTAGTACTACTAGTATGCAGTACTAATACTATGTAGTAGTAGTATGCAGTACTAGTAGTAGTACTAGTATGCAGTACTAGTAGTAGTAGTACTATGCAGTACTAGTATGCAGTAGTAGTACTAGTAGTAGTACTAGTAGTACTATGTAGTAGTAGTACTAGTAGTACTATGTAGTAGTACTATGTAGTAGTACTAGTAGTAGTACTAGTAGGCAGTAGTAGTACTAGTAGTAGTACTAGTAGTACTATGCAGTAGTAGTAGTACTAGTAGTAGTACTATGTAGTAGTACTAGTAGTAGTACTCGTATGCAGTAGTAGTACTAGTATGCAGTAGTAGTACTAGTAGTAGTACTAGTAGTACTATGTACTAGTAGTAGTACTAGTAGTAGTAGTAGTAGTAGTAGTACTAGTAGTAGCAGTAGTACTAGTAGTAGTACTAGTAGTAGTACTAGTAGTAGTACTAGTAGTAGTAGTACTAGTAGTAGTAGTAGTACTAGTAGTAGTAGTACTAGTATGCAGTACTAGTACTAGTAGTACTAGTACTAGTAGTAGTAGTAGTAGTACTAGTAGCAGTAGTACTAGTAGTAGTACTAGTAGTAGTAGTACTAGTACTAGTAGTAGTACTAGTAGTAGTAGTAGTAGTAGTAGTAGTATGTAGTAGTACTAGTACTAGTAGTAGTACTAGTAGTAGTAGTAGTATGTAGTACTAGTACTAGTAGTAGTAGTAGTAGTAGTACTAGTAGTAGTAGTACTAGTAGTAGTAGTAGTAGCAGTAGTACTAGTAGTAGTAGTACTAGTACTAGTAGTAGTACTAGTAGTAGTAGTAGTATGTAGTACTAGTAGTAGTACTAGTAGTAGTACTAGTAGTAGTAGTACTAGTACTAGTAGTAGTACTAGTAGTAGTACTATGTAGTAGTAGTACTAGTAGTAGTAGTAGTAGTAGTAGTACTAGTAGTAGTAGTAGTACTAGTAGTAGTACTAGTAGTAGTACTAGTACTAGTAGTAGTACTAGTAGTAGTACTAGTACTAGTACTAGTAGTAGTACTAGTAGTAGTAGTAGTATGTAGTACTAGTAGTAGTAGTATGTAGTACTAGTAGTAGTACTAGTAGTAGTAGTAGTATGTAGTACTAGTAGTAGTACTAGTAGTATGTAGTAGTAGTACTAGTAGTAGTACTAGTAGTACTATGTAGTAGTAGTAGTAGTACTAGTAGTAGTAGTACTATGTAGTACTAGTAGTAGTAGTAGTAGTACTAGTAGTAGTACTAGTAGTAGTACTAGTAGTAGTACTAGTACTAGTAGTAGTAGTACCTGAGGCTGTCGTTGTGCGTCTTGTACTCCATGATCGTGTTCGCCGGGAGGTTCAGGACTCGTCTCAAAGTGTCTCTGATTCTGGACGTCGTCGTCTGATCGCTGGAGGTCCGGTTCCAGATCGACAGGATGTCCTCCTGAGAGAGAGACAGGTGGAGACAGAGACGGGTGGAGAGAGAGACAGGTGGAGACAGAGAGAGACAGGTGGAGACAGAGAGAGACGGGTGGAGAGAGAGACAGGTGGAGACAGAGACAGGTGGAGACAGAGAGAGACAGGTGGAGACAGAGAGAGACAGGTGGAGACAGAGACAGGTGGAGACATACACAGGTGGAGAGAGAGAGAGACAGGTGGAGAGAGAGACAGGTGGAGACATACACAGGTGGAGAGAGAGACAGGTGGAGACAGAGAGAGACAGGTGGAGAGAGAGACAGGTGGAGACAGAGACAGGTGGAGACATACACAGGTGGAGAGAGAGACAGGTGGAGACAGAGAGAGACAGGTGGAGACAGAGAGAGACGGGTGGAGAGAGAGACAGGTGGAGACAGAGACAGGTGGAGACATACACAGGTGGAGAGAGAGAGAGACAGGTGGAGAGAGAGACAGGTGGAGAGAGAGACGGGTGGAGAGAGAGAGAGACAGGTGGAGAGACAGAGAGAGACAGGTGGAGAGAGAGAGACAGGTGGAGAGAGAGACAGGTGGAGACATAGACAGGTGGAGACAGAGAGAGACAGGTGGAGCGAGAGACAGGTGGTGACATAGACAGGTGGAGACAGAGAGAGACAGGTGGAGACATAGACAGGTGGAGAGAGAGACAGGTGGAGAGAGAGACGGGTGGAGACAGAAAGAGACCGGTGGAGACAGAGAGAGACAGGTGGAGACAGAGAGAGACAGGTGGAGAGAGAGACGGGTGGAGACAGAGAGAGACAGGTGGAGACAGAGAGACGGGTGGAGAGAGAGACAGGTGGAGAGAGAGACGGGTGGAGACAGAAAGAGACAGGTGGAGAGAGAGACAGGTGGAGAGAGAGAGAGAGAGGTGGAGAGAGAGACAGGTGGAGACAGAGAGAGACAGGTGAAGACAGAGACAGGTGGAGAGAGAGACAGGTGGAGACATAGACAGGTGGAGAGAGAGACGGGTGGAGAGAGAGACGGGTGGAGAGAGAGACAGGTGGAGACATAGACAGGTGGAGAGAGAGACGGGTGGAGAGAGAGACGGGTGGAGAGAGAGACAGGTGGAGACATAGACAGGTGGAGACATAGACAGGTGGAGACAAAGAGAGACAGGTGGAGAGAGAGAGACAGGTGGAGACAGAGAGAGAAAGGTGGAGAGAGAGAGAAACAGGTGGAGACAGAGAGAGACACGTGGAGAGAGAGACAGGTGGAGACAGAGAGAGACACGTGGAGAGAGAGACAGGTGGAGACAGAGAGAGACAGAGACAGGTGGAGAGAGAGAGAGACAGGTGGAGAGAGATACACGTGAAGACAGAGAGAGACAGGTGGAGAGAGAGACGGGTGGAGACAGAAAGAGACAGGTGGAGACAGAGAGAGACAGGTGGAGACAGAGAGAGACACGTGGAGAGAGAGACAGGTGGAGAGAGAGAGAGACAGGTGGAGAGAGAGACAGGTGGAGACAGAGAGAGTCAGGTGGAGACAGAGACAGGTGGAGACAGAGAGAGACAGGTGGAGAGAGAGACAGGTGGAGACAGAGACAGGTGGAGACAGAGAGAGACAGATGGAGACAGAGAGAGACAGGTGGAGACAGATGGAGTACTTAGTACTGTAGTAGTAGTACTTAGTACTGTAGTAGTAGTGAGTAGTACTGCAGTAGTAGTACATAGTACTGCAGTATTAGTGAGTAGTACTGCAGTAGTAGTACATAGTACTGCAGTAGTAGTGAGTAGTACTGCAGTAGTAGTATATAGTACTGCAGTAGTACTACAGTATTAGTGAGTAGTACTGCAGTAGTAGTGAATAGTACTGCAGTATTAGTACTTAGTACTGCAGTAGTAGTACTTAGTACTGCAGTAGTACTGCAGTATTAGTACCTGGAAGCGGATGGACACCACGGCTCCACAGATCTCTTCTCCCACCATGAATTGTTCTCCGAGCATCGCTAGAACGATGTTCTCCCAGAACCGACTCGCCAAACCTTTACGGAGCCGGATGATCCACTTCCCCCCACTGCGGTTAGACTCGTCCTGCAGGAGAGAGGGAGACAGGTGAGAGGGAGACAGGTGAGACAGGTGAGAGTGAGACAGGTGAGACAGGTGAGAGTGAGACAGGTCAGACAGGGGAGACAGGTGAGACAGGTGAGACACGTGAGAGTGAGACAGGTCAGACAGGTGAGAGTGAGACAGGTCAGACAGGTGAGACACGTGAGAGTGAGACACGTGAGAGTGAGACAGGTCAGACAGGTGAGAAGGAGACAGGTGAGAGTGAGACAGGTGAGAGGGAGACAGGTCAGACAGGTGAGAGTGGTGAGAAGGAGACAGGTGAGAGTGACACAGGTGAGAGAGACAGATGAGAGTGAGACAGAAGAGAGAGAGACAAGTGAGACAGGTGAGAGTGAGACAAGTGAGAGTGGGACAAGTGAGACAGGTGAGAGTGAGACAGGTGAGAGTGAGAGAGGTGACACAGGTGAGAGTGAGACAGGTGAGAGGGAGACAGGTGAGAGAGAGACAGGTGAGTCATGGTTCTACTGTAGTACTACATGGTTCTACATGGTTCTACTGTAGTTCTACATGGTTCTACATGGTTCTACATGGTTCTACTGTAGTACTACATGGTTCTACATGTTCTACTGTAGTACTACATAGTTCTACATGGTTCTACTGTAGTACTACATGGTTCTACATGTTCTACTGTAGTACTACATAGTTCTACTGTAGTACTACATGGTTCTACATGGTTCTACTGTAGTACTACATGGTTCTACATGTTCTACTGTAGTACTACATGGTTGTACATGGTTCTACTGTAGTACTACATAGTTCTACTGTAGTACTACATGGTTCTACATGTTCTACTGTAGTACTACATGGTTGTACATGGTTCTACTGTAGTACTACATAGTTCTACTGTAGTACTACATGGTTCTACTGTAGTACTACATGATTATACATAGTTCTACTGTAGTACTACATGGTTCTACTGTAGTACTAGATGGTTCTACATGGTTCTACTGTAGTACTACATGGTTCTACTGTAGTTCTACATGGTTCTACTGTAGTACTACATGGTTCTACACGGTTCTACACAGTCAGGCAGTTCTTACCTCCCACATGGGTTTGATTCCTTCTTTGAACAGGTGGAAGTCACTGTGTCCACTCAGATCACCTGGACGGACCAGGTGACTGTAGAACCTCCAGAACTGTTCCACCTGGACACACACACACACACACACTATGTAGTACCGGTATATAACGAGGGAACCGATATATAACGAGGGAACAGGATGGATGTGTGAGTGTTCGTACCGACGCGACGGTTCCGATCTGTCGGATGTTTTGTTCGTAACTCTGAGAACTGGCCGGACGACTCGGAGTTCTTCTGCTGTACCAGAACGTGTAATTATACTGGAGAGGATGTTCTCCTGCAGCAGGACACACCATCTGCACACACACACACACACACGCACACGCACACACACACACACACACACACACGCACGCACGCAGTAGTGTGTTATAGTTAATAGTTAGCGAAACAAAACAAATAGGACACACATATGTGAGACAGGTGCTCATAGAACCTTATGAACCTACTAGAACACTGCGCTCCCAGCTCATAGAACCTTATGAACCTACTAGAACACTGTGCTCCCAGCTCATAGAACCTTATGAACCTACTAGAACACTGTGCTCCCAGCTCATAGAACCTTATGAACCTACTAGAACACTGCGCTCCCAGCTCATAGAACCTTATGAACCTACTAGAACACTGCACTACCAGCTCATAGAACCTTATGAACCTACTAGAACACTGCGCTCCCAGCTCATAGAACCTTATGAACCTACTAGAACACTGCGCTCCCAGCTCATAGAACCTTATGAACCTACTAGAACACTGCGCTCCCAGCTCATAGAACCTTATGAACCTACTAGAACACTGTGCTTCCAGCTCATAGAACCTTATGAACCTACTAGAACACTGTGCTCCCAGCTCATAGAACCTTATGAACCTACTAGAACACTGTGCTCCCAGCTCATAGAACCTTATGAACCTACTAGAACACTGCGCTCCCAGCTCATAGAACCTTATGAACCTACTAGAACACTGTGCTCCCAGCTCATAGAACCTTATGAACCTACTAGAACACTGTGCTCCCAGCTCATAGAAGTATCTGTACACACACACACACACACACACACACACACACACACACACACACACACACTAGTATCTGTACACACACACAGACAGACAGAGTTGTGTTGATGACATCATCACCTTGCGGCGGTTGTTATTGGTCCCATCACTGTTGTCATGGCAACACTGTGACTCTTCCTCTTCCTCCTCGTCTATCACACTGAAACACACACAGGTTAGCTGCTAACATGCTAAAGCTAACACACACAGGTTAGCTGCTAACATGCTAAAGCTAACAAACAGGCTAGCTGCTAACATACTAACAGTTAGCAGCTAGCGGCAGCAGTGTGTAATATGATGCTAAAAGTTAGCAGCTAGCTGCAGGAGTGTGTAATATGATGCTAACAGTTAGCGGCTAGAGGCAGCAATGTGTAATATAATGCTAACAGTTAGCAGTTAGCTGCAGGAGTGTGTAATACGATGCTAACTGTTAGCGACGAGTGGCAGCAGTGTGTGATATGATGCTAACAGTTAGCGGCGAGTGGCAGCAGTGTGTAATATGATGCTAACAGTTAGCAGTTAGCTGCAGGAGTGTGTAATATGATGCTAACAGTTAGCGGCGAGTGGCAGCAATGTGTAATACGATGCTAACAGTTAGCAGCTAGCTGAGTCTTACCGGTCCAGCTGGTTCATTCCTCCTCTCAGCTGTTTCCTGTTTTACCTTTCCTCTCTCTTCCTCTTCCGCTATTCTTCCTGTCTTCCTCTCAGTTTATTATTCTGTTTATTATTCTCTTATTATTATTATTATTTCTGTTTGTTTTTCAGATCCGGTTCCGAGCTGCGTGAGGCTAACGTTACTGTCAGTACGCATGTGCAGGAGCGGCGTACGGCAGCCGGTGAGGGAACAAAGTATTTTATTTTGTGTAAAAACTTTATTTAAACATTTAGAGATGAACAATGAAATATTTTGATAATAATAAATGTTATATTATAGAACCTGTTCATGTTCTGTCTGGGTTCTCTTGAGGTTCTCTTCAGGTTCCCTGCAGGTTCTCTTATACAGATACAGAAAGCTTTATTAATTCAGTTTCTACCATATAAACACATTAAATACAAAGCAAGGTCCAATCAGCAGACAGCAGAATAAAACAATAAAGTTATACGAGTTTATTTTTAAAAAGTGACAAGTAAAAATAAATCAAATAAAATAAGTACATAAATAAATGAAAGAATATGAAAAACATGACATAACAATAAATAAATAAATAAATACATATTTTTTAGTCCTATATATATACAGTCTGAGGCTTCATGTCTGCTTCCTGCAGCAGAGCTACAGTCCAAATATCAGATTACAGCTGCTTCCTTCAGGATCCAGTCAGAGTTACTCACTCGTCTCCACTCTCCATATTTCACCTCCAGTCTACCTGCACAGCGACAGGCTCCTCCCACCAACCTGCCAGGCCCCTCCTACCAACATGACTGGCAGGCTCCTCCCACCACACTGTCAGGCCCCTCCCACCAACCTGTCAGGCCCCTCCTACCAACCTGTCAGGCTCCTCCCACCAACCTGCCAGGCCCCTCCCACCAACATGACTGGCGGCCCCTCCCACCAACCTGCCAGGCCCCTCCCACCAACATGACTGGCAGCTCCTCCCACCAACTTATCAGGCTCCTCCCACCACACTGCCAGGCCCCTCCCACCAACCTGTCAGGCCCCTCCTACCAACCTGTCAGGCTCCTCCCACCAACATGACTGTCAGGCTCCTCCCACCAACCTGCCAGGCCCCTCCCACCAACATGACTGGCGGCCCCTCCCACCAACCTGCCAGGCCCCTCCCACCAACATGACTGGCAGCTCCTCCCACCAACTTATCAGGCTCCTCCCACCACACTGCCAGGCCCCTCCCACCAACCTGTCAGGCTCCTCCCACCAACATGACTGTCAGGCTCCTCCCACCAACCTGCCAGGCCCCTCCCACCAACATGACTGGCGGCCCCTCCCACCAACCTGTCAGGCTCCTCCCACCAACCTGCCAGGCCCCTCCCACCAACTTACCAGGCTCCTCCCACCACACTGACAGGCTCCTCCCACCAACCTGACTGTCAGGCTCCTCCCACCACACTGACAGGCTCCTCCCACCAACTTACCAGGCTCCTCCCACCACACTGACAGGCTCCTCCCACCACACTGACAGGCTCCTCCCACCAACCTGACACCTGACACTGATCGGTGTTATTGATGTGACCAACGACACAAAGACGAGATATTTTTCTTTTCAGATTTTTTTATTCGTTTTTAAACACAAGGACATTTTCAGGCAGGAGAAATCAACCAATCACAGACAAGCATACAACATAATACAGCAGGACCGCCTGATTGGCTGTGAGGAGTCCGGCTTTAAGGAAGACGATTGGTGGAGAGCAGTGCGGGTGGGGAGTGGTTGGTTGTCATGGTAACCTGTTCACTAATTACTCTTCTAATTAACTAACAACGCTCGGTCTAATTGGCTGTGATCCAGCTGTTGCCATGGCAACGTGGACCAGTGGAAGATGACGCAGCCAATCAGAAGCAGCCGTACACGATCGGCCAATCGGAAACACGTTTATTAAATATTAATATTTCATGTAAAAAACAAAAAAAGGAAATAAATAATAAATAAATACACAAACACATGAACCAGCTGATTGACGAGATTGACCTTTAACCCCTCAGCTAGGGATCAATACTCTGATACGTGCTGATTGGTTACTGATAAAATCCTCCATCCTCATTGGCAGTGACATCACAGCATATGTGCATGCTGATTGGTCGGTTAGAGGGTTAAAGCTGCGAGAGGATGACATCACAGAAAATACAAGGAAAACAAGTCAGTGAACGCATCACAGGTTGTAAAATAACTGACTGTCAGTGAACGCATCACAGGTTGTAAAATAACTGACTGTCAGTGAACGCATCACAGGTTGTAAAATAACTGACTGTCAGTGAACGCATCACAGGTTGTAAAATAACTGACTGTCAGTGAACGCATCACAGGTTTATAAATTAACACAAACTAAAAAAACGTCACAATGAAGAAAAAAATGTACATAAAAACATAAAAACATAAAAACATGTTTCAGGACAGGAAGTTTTAAACATCCACGTTAACGCAGCTTAACGTGTGTGTGTGTGTGTGTGTGTGTGTGTGTGTGTGTGTCTGTGTGTGTATCTCTGTGTGTATGTGTCTATTGGGAGTTGACCCTCAGCTTGAAGGAGACCTTCCCAGCCAGTGTGTATATATATGTGTGTATCTCTGTGTGTATGTGTCTATTGGGAGTTGACCCTCAGCTTGAAGGAGACCCTCCCAGCGAACTTGTCTCTCTCGCCGCCTTCGCTCAGCGTGTTGGAGTTGATCTTACACTCGACGTTCACGTCCGTGTTCAGCGACACGTTCAGGAACTTCACGGCGACCAGCGGCTGTGTGTAGTTCACCTGAGGACACACACAGGAAGTGTTACCACACACAGGAAGTGTTACCACACACAGGAAGTGTTACCACACACAGGAAGTGTTACCACACACAGGAAGGGTCTTTGAGTCTTACCTGAGCTTTCTTCCCGTAGTACGGATAATACATCAGGTTGAAGGATCCATTCGGAGGAAAGTAGAGAAGGGTCCCGATTTTATCTGAGTCCTCATTCTACACACACACACACACACACACACACACACACACACACACACACACACACACACACAGATACATACACACACACACACACACACACACACATACAGATACATACACACACACACACACACACACACACACAGATACATACACACACACACACACACACACACACACACACAGATCATTTCAATGATGTCATAACTATCTGATCATTTTACAGCAGCTCCAAACATCAGGAGAACACATGAAGAACATGTCAAGAACATGTGGACAACATGTGCAGAACATTTGGAGAATGTGCTACGAACATGGAGAACATTTGGAGAATGTGCTACGAACATGGAGAACATTTGGAGAACAGGTTGAAAACATGGAGAACATTTGGAGAACAGGTTGAAGACGTGGAGAACATTTGGAGAATGTGTTACGAACATGGAGAACATTTGGAGAACAGGTTGAAAACATGGAGAACATTTGGAGAACAGGTTGAAAACGTGGAGAACATTTGGAGAACAGGTTGAAAACGTGGAGAACATTTGGAGAACAGGTTGAAAACGTGGAGAACATTTGGAGAACAGGTTGAAAACGTGGAGAACATTTGGAGAACAGGTTGAAGACGTGGAGAACATTTGGAGAATGTGTTACGAACATGGAGAACATTTGGAGAATGTGTTACGAACATGGAGAACATGTGGAAAACATGTCAAGAACGTGTGAAAAACGTAGGGAACGTCATTTGGAGAACATGTGCAGAACATGTAGAGAACATGTGGAGAACATGTGGACAACGTAGAGAACATTTGCAGAACACAGGGATATCATATGGGGAATGTGTAAAGAACCTAGAGAACATGTCCATAACATGTGCAGAACATAGAGAACATGTGGAGACCATGAGTAGAACATGTCCAGAACATTTGCAGAATGTGTGAAGAGGGTGGAGAACATGTGAAGAACGTAGAGAACGTAGAGAAAATGTGGAGCAGATGTGGAGAACATCTGCTCTTTGCTACTCTACCTGTTGTTCTCTGTGTTAAGGGTTCTTAAGTTCTACTGATCTTACCCATTCATCGTTCCCCACTCTGTACCTCTGAGGACGAGAGATGGAGACAGGTCATGAAGACAGACAGACAGGCAGCAGACAGACAGACAGACAGGTGACAGACAGACAGGTAGCAGACAGACAGACAGGTGACAGACAGACAGGTAGCAGACAGACAGACAGGTGACAGACAGGTAGAGAGACAGACAGACAGGTAGAGAGACAGACAGACAGACAGGTGACAGACAGACAGGTAGCAGACAGACAGACAGGTGACAGACAGGCAGACAGGTAGCAGACAAACAGACAGACAGGTAGCAGACAGACAGACAGGAGACAGACAGACAGGTAGTAGACAGACAGGAGACAGACAGACAGGTGACAGACAGACAGACAGGTAGCAGACAGACAGACAGGTAGCAGACAGACAGACAGGTGACAGACAGACAGGTGACAGACAGACAGGTAGCAGACAGACAGGTAGCAGACAGACAGGTGACAGACAGACAGACAGGTAGAGAGACAGACAGGTGACAGACAGACAGACAGGTGAGCAGACAGACAGGTAGCAGACAGACAGGTAGCAGACAGACAGACAGGTAGCAGACAGACAGGTGACAGACAGACAGACAGGTAGAGAGACAGACAGACAGACAGGTGACAGACAGACAGGTAGCAGACAAACAGACAGACAGGTAGCAGACAGACAGACAGGAGACAGACAGACAGGTGACAGACAGACACACAGGTAGCAGACAGACAGACAGGTAGCAGACAGACAGACAGGTGACAGACAGACAGGTAGTAGACAGACAGACAGACAGGTGACAGACAGACAGGTGACAGACAGACAGGTGACAGACAGACAGACAGGTGACAGACAGACAGGTAGCAGACAGACAGACAGGTAGCAGACAGACAGATGACAGACAGACAGACAGGTGACAGACAGACAGGTAGCAGACAGACAGACAGGTAGCAGACAGACAGATGACAGACAGACAGACAGGTGACATACAGACAGGTGACAGACAGACAGGTAGCAGACAGACAGGTAGCAGACAGACAGGTGACAGACAGACAGACAGGTAGAGAGACAGACAGGTGACAGACAGACAGGTGACAGACAGACAGGTAGCAGACAGACAGGTAGCAGACAAACAGACAGGTAGCAGACAGACAGGTGACAGACAGACAGACAGGTAGAGAGACAGACAGACAGACAGGTGACAGACAGACAGACAGGTAGCAGACAAACAGACAGACAGGTAGCAGACAGACAGACAGGAGACAGACAGACAGGTGACAGACAAAAACACAGGTAGCAGACAGACAGACAGGTAGCAGACAGACAGATGACAGACAGACAGACAGGTGACAGACAGACAGGTAGCAGACAGACAGACAGGTAGACAGACAGACAGACAGATGGGTAGAGAGGCAGACAGGTGAGCAGACAGACAGGTAGCAGACAGACAGACAGGTGACAGACAGACAGGTAGCAGACAGACAGACAGGTAGCAGACAGACAGACAGGTGACAGACAGGTAGCAGACAGACAGACAGGTAGTAGACAGACAGGTAGCAGACAGACAGACAGGTGACAGACAGACAGGTAGCAGACAGACAGACAGGTAGCAGACAGACAGATGACAGACAGACAGACAGGTGACAGACAGACAGGTAGCAGACAGACAGACAGGTAGCAGACAGACAGATGACAGACAGACAGACAGGTGACATACAGACAGGTGACAGACAGACAGGTAGCAGACAGACAGGTAGCAGACAGACAGGTGACAGACAGACAGACAGGTAGAGAGACAGACAGGTGACAGACAGACAGGTGACAGACAGACAGGTAGCAGACAGACAGGTAGCAGACAAACAGACAGGTAGCAGACAGACAGGTGACAGACAGACAGACAGGTAGAGAGACAGACAGACAGACAGGTGACAGACAGACAGACAGGTAGCAGACAAACAGACAGACAGGTAGCAGACAGACAGACAGGAGACAGACAGACAGGTGACAGACAAAAACACAGGTAGCAGACAGACAGACAGGTAGCAGACAGACAGACAGGTGACAGACAGACAGGTAGCAGACAGACAGACAGGTAGCAGACAGACAGATGACAGACAGACAGACAGGTGACAGACAGACAGGTAGCAGACAGACAGACAGGTAGACAGACAGACAGACAGATGGGTAGAGAGGCAGACAGGTGAGCAGACAGACAGGTAGCAGACAGACAGACAGGTGACAGACAGACAGGTAGCAGACAGACAGACAGGTAGCAGACAGACAGACAGGTGACAGACAGGTAGCAGACAGACAGACAGGTAGTAGACAGACAGGTAGCAGACAGACAGACAGGTGACAGACAGACAGGTAGCAGACAGACAGACAGGTAGCAGACAGACAGACAGGTAGCAGACAGACAGGTAGCAGACAGACAGGTAGAGAGACAGACAGGTGACACACCTTCGCTCCACAGCTGACGAACGGAGACTGAGCGTCTTTCCCCGGCAACATGCCGATCACCTGGAGACGGACAGGAAGTGACACGTTAGTAGTTCTTATACTGCATTACTGTAGTACTTATACTGCATTACTGTAGTACTTATACTGTAGTACTTATACTGCATTACTGTAGTACTTATACTGCATTACTGTAGTACTTATACTGCATTACTGTAGTATTTATACTGTAGTACTTATACTGCATTACTGTAGTACTTATACTGCATTACTGTAGTAGTAGTACTGGAGACGGACAGGAAGTGACATGTCAACACAGACTGTAGTAGTAGTAGTAGTACTATAGTAGTAGTAGTAGTAGTAGTAGTAGTACTGTAGTAGTACTGTAGTAGTAGTAGTAGTAGTAGTAGTAGTACTGTAGTAGTAGTAGTAGTAGTAGTAGTACTATAGTAGTAGTACTGTAGTAGTACTGTAGTAGTAGTAGTAGTAGTAGTACTGTAGTAGTAATAGTACTGTAGTAGTACTGTAGTAGTAGTAGTAGTAGTACTGTAGTAGTACTGTAGTAGTAGTAGTAGTAGTAGTACTGTAGTAGTAGTAGTAGTAGTAGTACTGTAGTAGTAGTAGTACTGTAGTAGTACTGTAGTAGTAGTAGTAGTAGTAGTACTGTAGTAGTAGTAGTACTGTAGTAGTACTGTAGTAGTAGTAGTAGTAGTAGTAGTAGTAGTACTGTAGTAGTACTGTAGTAGTAGTAGTAGTAGTAGTATAGTAGTAGTAGTACTGTAGTAGTACTGTAGTAGTAGTAGTAGTAGTAGTACTGTAGTAGTAGTAGTAGTACTGTAGTAGTACTGTACTAGTAGTAGTAGTACTGTAGTAGTACTATAGTAGTAGTAGTACTGTAGTAGTACTGTAGTAGTAGTAGTAGTACTGTAGTAGTACTATAGTAGTAGTAGTACTGTAGTAGTAGTAGTAGTAGTAGTAGTAGTACTGTAGTAGTAGTACTGTAGTAGTAGTACTGTAGTAGTAGTAGTACTATAGTAGTACTATAGTAGTAGTACTGTAGTAGTAGTAGTAGTAGTACTGTAGTAGTAGTACTGTAGTAGTAGTAGTAGTAGTAGTAGTACTGCAGTAGTAGTAGTAGTAGTACTATAGTAGTACTATAGTAGTAGTAGTATTATAGTAGTACTATAGTAGTAGTACTATAGTAGTAGTACTGCAGTACCCGGTTGAGCTTGATGAGCACGCAGGGCTGACCGCTGCTGTAACCATAGAAACGATCTGAGATCCCGGAACAATCCTCCAGCATGGTCCGATTAAACTGACAGGAACGCTTCGGGTTGTTCCTCACCTGCAGAGAGACAGACAGGTAGAGAGTGAGACAGGCAGGTAGAGAGTGAGACAGGTAGAGAGTGAGACAGGCAGGTAGAGAGTGAGACAGGCAGGCAGGGAGTGAGACAGGCAGAGTGAGACAGGCAGAGAGTGAGACAGGTAGGTAGAGAATGAGACAGGCAGGCAGAGAGTGAGACAGGCAGGTAGAGAGTGAGACAGGCAGGTAGAGAGTGAGACAGGCAGGCAGAGAGTGAGACAGGCAGGCAGAGAGTGAGACAGATAGAGAGTGAGACAGGCAGAGAGTGAGACAGGCAGGTAGAGAGTGAGACAGGCAGGCAGAGAGTGAGACAGGCAGGCAGGGAGTGAGACAGACAGAGAGTGAGACAGGTAGAGAATGAGACAGGTAGGTAGAGAATGAGACAGGCAGGCAGAGAGTGAGACAGGCAGGTAGAGAGTGAGACAGGCAGGTAGAGAGTGAGACAGGCAGGCAGGGAGTGAGACAGGCAGGCAGGGAGTGAGACAGGCAGAGAGTGAGACAGGCAGAGAGTGAGACAGGCAGGTAGAGAGTGAGACAGGCAGGCAGAGAGTGAGACAGGCAGGCAGGGAGTGAGACAGACAGAGAGTGAGACAGGCAGAGAGTGAGACAGGCAGGTAGAGAGTGAGACAGGCAGGCAGAGAGTGAGACAGGCAGGCAGGGAGTGAGACAGACAGAGAGTGAGACAGACAGAGAGTGAGACAGGCAGAGAGTGAGACAGGTAGAGAGTGAGACAGACAGGTAGAGAGTGAGACAGACAGGTAGAGAGTGAGACAGGCATGTAGAGAGTGAGACAGTCAGGTAGAGAGTGAGACAGGCAGAGTGAGGCAGACTGGTAGAGAGTGAGACAGGCAGAGTGAGGCAGACTAGTAGAGTGAGACAGACTGGTAGAGAGTGAGACAGGCAGAGTGAGGCAGACTGGTAGAGAGTGAGACAGACAGGGAGAGACTGAGGCAAAAAGGCAGAGAGTGAGACAGGTAGAGAGTGAGACAGAAAGGCAGAGAGTGAGACAGGCAGGGAGAGAGTGAGACAGACAGGTATAGAGTGGGGCAGGCAGGTATAGAGTGAGACAGACAGGCAGAAAGTGAGACAGGCAGGGAGAGAGTGAGACAGACTGGTAGAGAGTGAGACAGGCAGAGAGTGAGGCAGACTGGTAGAGAGTAAGACAGGCAGTTATAGAGTGAGGCAGACTGGTAGAGAGTGAGACAGACAGGTATAGAGTGAGACAGACAGGTAGAGAGTGAGACAGACAGGTAGACTGGTAGAGAGTGAGACAGACTGGCAGAGTGAGACAGACAGGCAGAGAGTGAGGCAGACTGGTAGAGAGTAAGACAGGCAGTTATAGAGTGAGACAGGCAGGCAGAGAATGACACTGGTAGAGAGTGAGACAGGCAGGCAGAGAGTGAGACAGGCAGGCAGAGAGTGAGACAGGTGTACCTCTCCACTGTCCTCTTGAATGAAGAATTGATCTGGAGGACAGTTATCGTTGGTCTGAACCTGATAGCTGTCATTGTACGCTACAGACAGAGAGACAGACAGGCAGAGAGTGAGACAGACAGGCAGAGAAACAGACAGACAGGCAGAGAGACAGACAGGCAGACAGACAGAGAGTGAGACAGACAGGCAGACAGACAGACAGGCAGACAGACAGACAGACAGGCAGAGAGTGAGACAGACAGGCAGACAGACAGACAGGCAGAGAGTGAGACAGACAGGCAGACAGACAGAGAGTGAGACAGGCAGACAGACAGACAGGCAGAGAAACAGACAGACAGGCAGAGAAACAGACAGACCTAATAGAGTTAGGGTTCTAACGGTTAGGGTTCTAAGGGTTAGGGTTCTAAGGGTTAGGGTTCTAACCCTGTAATAGGGTTAGGGTTCTAAGGGTTCGGGTTCTAAGGGTTCGGGTTCTAAGGGTTCGGGTTCTAAGGGTTCGGGTATTCATCATATTAAATATGAATTAATTCATTAATTTAAAACGTTCTTACGGGACAGGAACGTGTTCAGGTTCTGCACGAGGCCGTCCCAACTTTCTGTCTCTGACACCGAGAACCGGATCTCCAGCTGATCTCCTTTAGGACGAATCATCATCCCTGAAACATAACGAGCTCGTTAACCAATCACAGGCCCTGAAACATAACGAGCTCATTAACCAATCACAGGCCCTGAAACATAACGAGCTCGTTAACCAATCACAGGCCCTGAAACATAACGAGCTCGTTAACCAATCACAGGCCCTGAAACATACAGACAGCTCGTTAACCAATCACAGGCCCTGAAACATACAGACAGCTCGTTAACCAATCACAGGCCCTGAAACATAACGAGCTCGTTAACCAATCACAGGCCCTGAAACATACAGACAGCTCGTTAACCAATCACAGGCCCTGAAACATACAGACAGCTCGTTAACCAATCACAGGCCCTGAAACATACAGACAGCTCGTTAACCAATCACAGGCCCTGAAACATAAAGACAGCTCGTTAACCAATCACAGGCCCTGAAACATAACGAGCTCGTTAACCAATCACAGGCCCTGAAACATAACGAGCTCGTTAACCAATCACAGGCCCTGAAACATACAGACAGCTCGTTAACCAATCACAGGCCCTGAAACATAAAGACAGCTCGTTAACCAATCACAGGCCCTGAAACATACAGTTAATGTGCATTGGTGGAGTTAAGGTGGAGTTAGGGTGGAGTTAAGGTGGAGTTAATGTGCGTTGGGGGAGTTAAGGTGGAGTTAAGGTGGAGTTAATGTGCGTTGGGGGAGTTAGGGTGGAGTTAAGGTGGAGTTAATGTGCGTTGGGGGAGTTAAGGTGGAGTTAATGTGCGTTGGTGGAGTTAAGGTGGAGTTAAGGTGGAGTTAATGTGCGTTGGGGGAGTTAAGGTGGAGTTAAGGTGGAGTTAGGGTGCGTTGGGGGAGTTAAGGTGGAGTTAGGGTGGAGTTAAGCTGGAGTTAAGGTGGAGTTAAGGTGCGTTGGGGGAGTTAAGGTGGAGTTAAGGTGGAGTTAAGGTGGAGTTAGGGTGGAGTTAGGGTGCGTTGGTTTCTCTCACCTGGAGTGACCAGCCGGTCCTGCCAGGTGGGTTAGGGTGTAGTTAAGGTGTAGTTAAGGTGGAGTTAGGGTGGAGTTAAGGTGGAGTTAGGGTGGAGTTAGGGTGTAGTTAAGGTCTCACCTGGAGTGACCAGCCGGTCCTGCCAGGTGGGTTAGGGTGTAGTTAAGGTGTAGTTAAGGTGGAGTTAGGGTGGAGTTAAGGTGGAGTTAGGGTGGAGTTAGGGTGTAGTTAAGGTCTCACCTGGAGTGACCAGCCGGTCCTGCCAGGTGGGCTTGTAGTCGTCCAGCGTCAGCAGCAACATGTACATGGTGAGAACAAACATTCCTGCCAGGAACAGGTAGAAGACGAAGTAGAAGAGCAGGATCAGACCTGGGGGGGGGGGTAGAGAGAGAGGGGGGGGGGGTAGAGAGAGAGGGAGGTAGAGACAGGGGGGGGGTAGAGAGGGGGAGGGGGGGTAGAGAGAGAGGGAGGTAGAGAGGGGGGGGGGGGTAGAGAGAGAGGGAGGTAGAGACAGAGGGAGGTAGAGAGAGAGGGAGGTAGAGAGAGAGGGTAGAGAGAGAGGGAGGTAGAGACAGAGGGAGGTAGAGAGAGAGGGTGGGTAGAGAGAGAGGGGGGGTAGAGAGAGAGGGTAGAGACAGAGGGGGGGTAGAGAGAGGGGGGGGTAGAGGGGGGGGTAGAGAGAGAGGGTGGGTAGAGAGGGAGGGGGCAGAGGGGGGGGGCAGAGATGGAGGTGGTTAATACGGTGTAGCTCTTCCTCCCCTCCCCCCCCCCACTCTGAATATAATCTTCTTTGTTAAGCCCCCCCCCCCCCAAATGACCTACATTGAGTATGAATGGAGGGGGGAGGGGCTAATCTCTCTGCTCATCTTCATCATTAATATGAAACTCTGACGTTCGAGTTCTATTTAATGTCATTAACAGATTATAGAGTTACTGTAACCCCCCTCACACCCCCCTCACCCCCCTAACCCCCCCTCACCCCCCTAACCCCCCCCACCCCTACAACATAACCCTCACCCCTACACCCTAACCCTCACCCCTACACCCTTACCCTTACCCCTACACCCTAACCCTCACCCCTACACCCTTACCCCTACACCCTAACCCTCACCCCTACACCCTAACCCTCACCCCTACACCCTAACCCTCACCCCTACACCCTTACCCTTACCCCTACACCCTAACCCTCACCCCTACACCCTAACCCTCACCCCTACACCCTAACCCTCACCCCTACACCCTAACCCTCACCCCTACACCCTTACCCTCACCCCTACACCCTAACCCTCACCCCTACACCCTTACCCTCACCCCTACACCCTAACCCTAACCCCCCCTATCATTTCAGATCATTTCAGATCATTTCTGATCATTTCTGATCATTTCTGATCACCTTATTCTGCTCTGAACACAGTTTTTTCAGGTGGAGTCGCTGTTGCCTGGTGATAGATTCCTGGCATGTAGGGCACTGTCTGTTTCCAGTCTTTGTGCTAAGCGAGGCTAACAGTTTCCCTATGCTTCTAGTCTTTGTGCTAAGCTAGGCTAACAGTTTCCCTATGCTTCTAGTCTTTGTGCTAAGCTAGGCTAACAGTTTCCCTATGCTTCTAGTCTTTGTGCTAAGCTAGGCTAAACTAACAGCCTTTGTGACAGACTGATGTCACTGAGGTACAAAATCACCATCATGTTTCTGTGTGAGAGAGATTACACTGCAATCATCTTCATCTCTGCACATAATCCAGATTAACACACACACACACACACACACACAGTGAACCAACAGACTCACTCTATGTGCGTGTGCGTGTGCGTGTGTGTGCGCGTGTGTGTGTGTGTGCGTGTGTCCTTCAGTTTTCATCATCAAGGCCAAATATCCCCTGCCCTGGTGCATGATGGGAGACATGACATCATCAGTGTTATATAACCTGGAGCTGAAACACAGTGTGTATGTGTGATATCACAGAGTCTGTCTGCAGGTGACAGATCATCAGTATCAGCTGGCTCCTTTCCATGTGAAGGAGCAGCAGCTCTACTCCTAGCCTCCCCCGGATGTCTGAACTCCTGACCCGATCTCTAAGGCTGAGCCCAGACTCTCTCTGCTTGGATCCAGCATCTCATAGTTTGGGTCACTACCCAAAGCTGGTGAGCAGAGGTGAGGGTTGGGATGTAGACTGACTGCTGCACTGAGAGATTCACCTTCAGGCTCAGGACGGTCATCACTGCTGATGCTGCACCCATCCACCTGATGCTGCACCCATCCACCTGATGCTGCACCCATCCACCTGATGCTGCACCCATCCACCTAATGCTGCACCCATCCACCTGATGCTGCACCCATCCACCTGATGCTGCTCCCATCCACCTGTCAACCTCACGCTCCATCTGACCCTCACTGTGAGGAAGACCCCCAGATACTTAAACTCCTCCGCTTGGGGCAGCACCCCCCCCCCCCCCAACCCTGAGGGGGGCAGTCCACCTTTTCCAGCAGAGCATCATGGCCTCAGATGTGGAGGTGCTGACTCTCATCGGGACTGCTTCACATTCAGCTGCAAACCATCCCAGAGCCTGTTGGAGGACTTCACCTGTAGAGTCCAGCAGAACAACATCAACCACAAAAAGTAGAGATGTGATTCTGGGGTCCCCAAACTGAACTCTCCTCCCCCCGGCTGCACCTTGAGACTCTGTCCATGAAGATCACAAACAGGATCAGAGACCAGGGACAGCCCTGATGGAGCCCAACACCCACTGAGACCAGGTCTGACTTACTGCAGAGAATGTGAACACAGCTCTCACAGCGGTTGTTTAGGGACCCAATGGCTCGCAGAACAGACCCTGGTACCCCAAACTCCCACAAGGTTCCCCGAGGGACACGGTCCTAAGCCTTCTCCAAGTCCACAAAGTACATGTAGACTGGATGTGTGAACTCCCATGACCCCTCCTGAATCAGAGGTTCAAAAATCAGCAGCCTGGTATAAGCTTTTCCTGGGAGGCTCAGGAGTGTGACCCCTGACAGCTGGAGCACATCCTCCTATACCCTTTCACTGCAAAGTGGATCATGGACCTTTGTCCTAAGGTGTTCTGGTAGCAGGTTCACTTCTGACCCTCCTGATGCTGGATCATGGTGTTTGTTATGATCCATGGCTAGAACACAAGTCCAGTAACAATACACCACTCAGGTTCAGATGGGGCCGTTCTTCCCAATCGCCCCCCTCCAGGTTTCTCCATTGTTGCACATGTGGGCGTTGAAGTCACCCAGCGGGCCGCGGCCCCTCCAGGGCCCAGAGAGTCCAAGAAGGCCGGGTACTCTGAGCTGCTGTTCACTGCAGACACACAGGCACCAGTCAGAGTCTTCCTCCCATAAACACCAAGTCACAAGGAGGCGACCCTCTCGTTCTGCAGGAGAACTCCTGCTGCGCTCAGCCGGAGACTCTGAGTAACTCCACACCGCCCGGTTCCAGAACAGAGTCCAGAACAGAGTCCAGAACAGAGTCCAGCTCCTCTCCAGAAGTTTGGTTCCAGAGCCGGTGCTGTGTGTAGAGGTCAGCCCAAATATATCTAGTTGGTACCGCTCCACCTCCCACACCAGCTCTGCCTCCTTCCCCATCAGTGAAGTGACACTCCACATCCCTAGAGCTGATTCAGTTCCTATAATGAGGATCTGCATGTCCGGGCCAGCGCCTCCACCCAATGCCGATCAACATCACACCCGACCCCAGACTTTATCTCTGCAGGTGGTGTGCCCACCAGTTTATATAATCAGACTACATAAAGACAGATACTATATAATCAGACTATATAAAGACAGATACTATATAATCAGACTATATAAAGACAGATACTATATAATCAGACTATATAAAGACAGATACTATATAATCAGACTATATAAAGACAGATACTATATAATCAGACTACATAAAGACAGATACTATATAATCAGACTATATAAAGACAGATACTATATAATCAGACTATATAAAGACAGATACTATATAATCAGACTATATAAAGACAGATACTATATAATCAGACTATATAAAGACAGATACTATATAATCAGACTACATAAAGACAGATACTATATAATCAGACTATATAAAGACAGACTATATAAAGACAGATACTATATAATCAGACTATATAAAGACAGATACTATATAATCAGACTACATAAAGACAGATACTATATAATCAGACTACATAAAGACAGATACTATATAATCAGACTACATAAAGACAGATACTATATAAAGACAGATACTATATAATCAGACTATATAAAGACAGATAATATATAATCAGACTATATAAAGACAGATACTATATAATCAGACTATATAAAGACAGATACTATATAATCAGACTATATAAAGACAGATACTATATAATCAGACTACATAAAGACAGATACTATATAATCAGACTATATAAAGACAGATACTATATAATCAGACTATATAAAGACAGATACTATATAATCAGACTATATAAAGACAGATACTATATAATCAGACTATATAAAGACAGATACTATATAATCAGACTACATAAAGACAGATAATATATAATCAGACTACATAAAGACAGATACTATATAATCAGACTATATAAAGACAGATACTATATAATCAGACTATATAAAGACAGATACTATATAATCAGACTACATAAAGACAGATACTATATAATCAGACTATATAAAGACAGATACTATATAATCAGACTATATAAAGACAGATACTATATAATCAGACTATATAAAGACAGATACTATATAAAGACAGATACTATATAATCAGACTACATAAAGACAGATACTATATAATCAGACTATATAAAGACAGATACTATATAAAGACAGATACTATATAAAGACAGATACTATATAAAGACAGATACTATATAAAGACAGATACTATATAATCAGACTATATAAAGACAGATACTATATAATCAGACTATATAAAGACAGATACTATATAATCAGACTATATAAAGACAGATACTATATAATCAGACTACATAAAGACAGATAATATATAATCAGACTACATAAAGACAGATACTATATAATCAGACTATATAAAGACAGATACTATATAATCAGACTATATAAAGACATATACTATATAATCAGACTATATAAAGACAGATACTATATAATCAGACTATATAAAGACAGATACTATATAATCAGACTACATAAAGACAGATACTATATAATCAGACTATATAAAGACAGATACTATATAATCAGACTATATAAAGACAGATACTATATAATCAGACTATATAAAGACAGATACTATATAAAGACAGATACTATATAAAGACAGATACTATATAAAGACAGATACTATATAATCAGACTATATAAAGACAGAGTTAATGTAAAATGTTTAAATGTTTGCAGCAGTGAAATAAAACATAAATGTACTGTATGTTGTACTAGGTGGGGGGTGGGGGGGGCGGAGGATAGGGACACTGCTGGATGGGTGATGGGGGGGTTGGGAAGGGGGGGGGGGGACGTTAACAATGTGCGGGGGTCTCACGCACGCACGCACTCACCCCAGCTCGAGGCGGTCCGGCCCAATAGCTCGTGAGTTTGCGGGTTCCAAAAGGATTCCCGCCACCCGCTCGAGCCTTTGCGGTTCTCCTCTTTGGTGGCGGACATGATGAAGGTGATGATGAGGATGGAGGCTGGAGGCCGAGCTTCCCGCTAAAACCCTCAACTGGGACTGAGAGGCAGAGTACCGATCCGCTGATCGATGAGGATGATCAGAGAGACGGAGAGGCAGAGAGACAGGCTGAGAGAGAGAGACAGGCTGAGAGAGAGACAGACTGAGAGAGAGACGGGACGGCGTTACTGCGGTAAACCTCAGCTCTGACGTCACACCTGCTCCTCTCACACCGCCAATCACAGAGCAATTTCATCAGCACAGGCCCCGCCCCCTGCAGGCAGCGCTACAAAGTAACTGAGTACACATGGTACTTTCTGTAGTACTTGTACTTTAAACTGTAGTATTTGTACTTTAAACTGTAGTATTTATACTTTAAACTGTCCTGTCTGTAGTATTTATACTTTAAACTGCCCTGTCTGTAGTATTTATACTTTAATCTGTAGTATTTATACTTTAATCTGTAGTATTTATACTTTAAACTGTAGTATTTATACTTTAAACTGCCCTGTCTGTAGTATTTATACTTTAAACTGTAGTACTTGTACTTTAAACTGTCCTTTCTGTAGTATTTATACTTTAAACTGTAGTATTTATACTTTAAACTGTCCTGCCTGTAGTATTTATACTTTAATCTGTAGTATTTATACTTTAAACTGTAGTAATTGTACTTTAAACTGTCCTGTCTGTAGTATTTATACTTTAAACTGTAGTATTTATACTTTAAACTGTAGTATTTATACTTTAAACTGTACTTTACTGCGGCCTGGGTCTTTTATTAAAGCAGTTTAAGATTTAAAAACAATATAAAACGTTTATCAGCAATAAAAGTCTCAGGCTCAAACATAAAGTAATAAATACCAGAACTATATATATATATCTTTATATTATATTATATATCTTTATATTATATTATATTATATATCTTTATATTATATTATATTATATTATATATCTTTATATTATATTATATTATATATCTTTATATTATATTATATTATATTATATTATATATTATACTATATTATATATCTTTATACTATATTATACTATATTATATATCTTTATATTATATTATAACATACAGTAGTTAGAGGTACTAGTACTTTACTGTAGTACTGTTAGAGGTACTAGTACTTTACTGTAGTACAGTTAGAGGTACTAGTACTTTACTGTAGTAGTCTGAGGTACTAGTACTTTACTGTAGTACTGTTAGAGGTACTAGTACTTTACTGTAGTAGTCTGAGGTACTAGTACTTTACTGTAGTACAGTTAGAGGTACTAGTACTCTACTGTAGTACAGTTAGAGGTACTAGTACTTTATTGTAGTACAGTTAGAGGTACTAGTACTTTACTGTAGTAGTCTGAGGTACTAGTACTTTACTGTAGTACTGTTAGAGGTACTAGTACTTTACTGTAGTAGTCTGAGGTACTAGTAATTTACTGTAGTACAGTTAGAGGTACTAGTACTTTACTGTAGTACAGTTAGAGGTACTTGTACTTTACTGTAGTACAGTTAGAGGTACTAGTACTTTACTGTAGTACAGTTAGAGGTACTAGTACTTTATTGTAGTACAGTTAGAGGTACTAGTACTTTACTGTAGTAGTCTGAGGTACTAGTACTTTACTGTAGTACTGTTAGAGGTACTAGTACTTTACTGTAGTAGTCTGAGGTACTAGTAATTTACTGTAGTACAGTTAGAGGTACTAGTACTTTACTGTAGTACAGTTAGAGGTACTTGTAATTTACTGTAGTACAGTTAGAGGTACTAGTACTTTACTGTAGTACTGTTAGAGGTACTAGTACTTTACTGTAGTACAGTTAGAGGTACTAGTAATTTACTGTAGTACAGTTAGAGGTACTAGTACTTTACTGTAGTACTGTTAGAGGTACTAGTACTTTACTGTAGTACAGTTAGAGGTACTTGTAATTTACTGTAGTACAGTTAGAGGTACTTGTAATTTACTGTAGTACAGTTAGAGGTACTAGTACTTTACTGTAGTACTGTTAGAGGTACTAGTACTTTACTGTAGTACAGTTAGAGGTACTAGTACTTTATTGTAGTACAGTTAGAGGTACTAGTACTTTACTGTAGTAGTCTGAGGTACTAGTACTTTACTGTAGTACTGTTAGAGGTACTAGTACTTTACTGTAGTAGTCTGAGGTACTAGTAATTTACTGTAGTACAGTTAGAGGTACTAGTACTTTACTGTAGTACAGTTAGAGGTACTTGTAATTTACTGTAGTACAGTTAGAGGTACTAGTACTTTACTGTAGTACTGTTAGAGGTACTAGTACTTTACTGTAGTACAGTTAGAGGTACTTGTACTTTACTGTAGTACAGTTAGAGGTACTAGTACTTTACTGTAGTAGTCTGAGGTACTAGTACTTTACTGTAGTACAGTTAGAGGTACTAGTACTTTACTGTAGTACAGTTAGAGGTACTAGTACTTTACTGTAGTACTGTATTTTCTCTTTAACATTTCATCCATATTAAAACCTCCAGGGCCGGTCGGACCGGATCCACTTAGACCACCATGTGACCCGGGTCTGCACGAAGCGTTTATTGTAAAGAACAGAAAATAAAACGTTCAAGTTTGAAATGATTCAACAAACAGTTCAAAACAAAGATCACTCAAAGCGGCTCCACGGCAGGTTTGCTTCCAGCTCACCTAGAGGACCCAGGGTTCAGGATCCAGGGTTCGGGGTTCAGGGTTCAGGGTTCGGGGTTCAGGGTTCAGGGTTCTGGGTTCTGGGAGGGTCTGGGTGTACCCAAAGGATCCAGGATCCAGGGTTCAGGGTTCTGAGGGGGTCAGGGTGTACCCAGAGGAGCTCCAGAGTTCAGGGTTCTGGGAGGGTCAGGGTGTACCCAGAGGAGCTCCAGGGTTCTGTGTTCTGGGTCAGGGTGTACCCAGAGGAGCTCCAGGGTTCTGGGTTCTGGGTCAGGGTGTACCCAGAGGAGCTCCAGGGTTCAGGGTTCTGGGAGGGTCAGGGTGTACCCAGAGGAGCTCCAGGGTTCTGGGTTCTGGGTCAGGGTGTACCCAGAGGAGCTCCAGGGTTCAGGGTTCTGGGGGGGTCAGGGTGTACCCAGAGGAGCTCCAGGGTTCTGGGTTCAGGGTTCTGGGGGGGTCAGGGTGTACCCAGAGGAGCTCCAGGGTTCTGTGTTCTGGGGGGGTCTGGGTGTACCCAGAGGAGCTCCAGGGTTAGGGTTAGGGTTAGGGTTAGGGTGTACCCAGAGGAGCTCCAGGGTTCTGGGTTCTGGGGGGGTCAGGGTGTACCCAGAGGAGCTCCAGGGTTCTGTGTTCTGGGTCAGGGTGTACCCAGAGGAGCTCCAGGGTTCTGGGTTCTGGGTCAGGGTGTACCCAGAGGAGCTCCAGGGTTCAGGGTTCTGGGAGGGTCAGGGTGTACCCAGAGGAGCTCCAGGGTTCTGGGTTCTGGGTCAGGGTGTACCCAGAGGAGCTCCAGGGTTCAGGGTTCTGGGGGGGTCAGGGTGTACCCAGAGGAGCTCCAGGGTTCTGGGTTCAGGGTTCTGGGGGGGTCAGGGTGTACCCAGAGGAGCTCCAGGGTTCTGTGTTCTGGGGGGGTCTGGGTGTACCCAGAGGAGCTCCAGGGTTAGGGTTAGGGTTAGGGTTAGGGTGTACCCAGAGGAGCTCCAGGGTTCTGGGTTCTGGGGGGGTCAGGGTGTACCCAGAGGAGCTCCAGGGTTCTGGGTTCTGGGGGGGTCAGGGTGTACCCAGAGGAGCTCCAGGGTTCTGGGTTCTGGGGGGGTCAGGGTGTACCCAGAGGAGCTCCAGGGTTCTGGGTTCTGGGGGGGTCAGGTTGTTCCTGCTCGCTGTCAGTAATGTGATCCGGTCTGTTGCTGGTCCCCCATTCTTTAACTTTTATGATAAACCCAAACGTGGGTTCGGGTCAGTACCAGGCTCGTTTATAGTCCAGACCCTGGACCCTGGACCCTGGACCTGGACCTGGACCTCTTCAAAGGTTTACGTTGAAGTGCCGACGGAGTGATTTTAGTCGGGAACTCATATTTTAGTGTTCTTTACGTTGAACCGACATCGGATCAAACTAGACCTGATCTGAACCGGTCCTGAAGAGGTCTGCTACCGGTCTGAAGTAGACCAATGAGGTGGAGCCCCCTCACAGCGTCCCTGGTTTGAATCCGGTCAGGGACCAATGCCCCCCCCCCATATCCGTTTCCTGTCGGCCTCTCTGCCGGTTAACCCTAACCCTAACAGAACCAACGAGGGTCCAACGAGGGTCCAGCCCGAGCCCGGCTGTCCCGAAGCTGGGGGACCAGCGGAGACTCTGATCAGTAATAAAGTAAAAACACATGACGGCTTTATGCCTTCAGTTTGAGGACAGACCAGGACCCAGACCAGGACCCAGACCAGGACCCAGACCAGGACCCAGACCAGGACCCAGACCTGACACAGAGGAGGGAGAACAACAGCGTCACCATGACAACAAGGATAACACTGGACGGTGGTCTGGTGAAATACTAAAGTGAAAACCTTTGATGTAAAATGGACGTTTGTCTTTGCCTCTTAGTTGGACAGGGTCTGGACCACATGTCCGGTGCTCAGGTCCAGACCCACCTGTGAGAACTGGACCCGTCATTCAGAAGTGGATGTGCCCAGAGTGCGGGTTGGGTGGGGGTCCTCCTGGGGCCGTATCCTGGAGGAGGCTCCTGGTCAGCTGCCTGCTGGTTGGGTAGTTCTGGACCAAGGACTCGTCTGTCCACACAGTCCTAGACAGCAGCTGGTCCATGTGGGGCCCTGGGGCCCTATGGGGAAGTGCGTATGGACTGATGTGATCCCGGTCCATCAGTGACTGTCCAGGGGCTCGATGTGGCCCATCAGACCCATAAGAGGTCCCTGTCAGTAAAGATGTGTCCCGATCCAGGGTAGTCTGCAGTCCTTGGTTCTGCTGGTCCATTTGGTACAACTGCTTCTTGTGTACCTGGATGTGGTCCTGGTGGTCCACTCTAGCATGGCACAGCTGCTTCTTGTGGATTTGAATGTGGTCTTGTTGGTCCATCTGGGATGGATACTGATGTTTCTTGTGGTTCTGAATGTGGTTCTGGTCTTGGTGATCCATCTGATCAGGGTACTGCTGTTTCTTCTGGCTCTGGGTGTGGTCCTGGTCCTGGTGGTCCATTGGAATATGGTACTGCTGTTTCTTCTGGTTCTGGGTGTGGTCTTTGGTCTGCTGATTCATCTGGGCCTCATATAGCTGTTGCTGCTGCTTCTTCTGGTTTTGGATCTGGTCTTGTTGATCCTGGTTCTCCTGAAGGTCCATCTGAGCATGGAACTGCTGCTTCTTTTGGCTCTGGATCTGGTTGTGGACCTGGTTCTTGATATCTTTCCAGTGTCGTCCTCTGAGGACTGGCTCCAAGTCCAGACATCGCTGACAGACCTCCTTCCCTGGTACTGACTGGACCAGCACATGGACTCCTAGCTGTCTCCACACTGCCTCTTTCTCTGCAGAAGACCAGGGGCGCCGGTGGACCTTCCTGGGCGCCACAGGGACTAGAAGACCAACAAAAAGGCATTGAAACAAAGCTGACCTGGTTTCTATAGACCAGGTAAAGGTCAGACAGACCTGAACAGATGAGTGATCTGGGAGAACCCACCTGTGAGGGGAGGCTGCAGTCTGGACTCCACCGGTCTGATACTGGTCTTTGACGGAACTACAGATGGGCAGACAGAAACAGGAAGAAGGTCAGACAACGCCACTCAGTGGACAGTTAAAGTCAGTCCATCTGAGTCAGGGTTCAGTTTATGTTCAAGGGTCACGTTAACAAGCAGGGTTCAAAGGTCAGGTTTATGATCAGAGGTCAGTGTTGGGACTTGGGGTCAGAGGTCAGCATCAGGACTTACTCTTTGGTCTCAGGTCAGTGTGCTCCTGACCAGACGTCTTAACCTCCTTCTCACTTCTTGATTGGACGGATCGTTTCTTCAGCTTTGCTTCTCCAACCGGCGCCGCTGGGAACACAGACCAGTTTGATCAATAACATCATGTGACCTGAACTACACGTAGACTGAAACCTGATGTGCTCTGTTGAACCTCATCAGAGAGCACAGCCACAGTCCCAGGCCCACAGGGGACCCTACCTGTGTCAGGGTCAGGAGTCAGCAGTCCCAGGTTGTCCCAGTCCCTCCCCAGCAGGTGGTAGAAGTCAGTGGTCTTGGCCGCAGCCTCCCAGTCACCGTCCTGCAGACTCTCACCGATGGCAATCTCACATACTGTTTTCAGTGTGGTCTTTACTGCCAGTGGGGGACGGCTCCAACGGTAACCGGATGCCTTCCTGGCAGCAGCCAACGCCAGACTGAGGCGACCCGGTGCCAGGAGGTCCTGGAGAGTCTCGATACCCGAGTCCAGGGACTTAGCAGCCAGCAGGAACCTGCCAAGCTCCCGCAGCTTCTGGCTAACGTAGCCATACTTCCTCTGGCTGCCATCCTGGTTCCCCATCAGCTTGTTGCCGTATTTACAGATCAACCAATCAGATTTGACCTGAACAGGGTGAGAAAGACAGGGTTAAACGGGCAGACGGACGGGTTGAGAGACGGGTAGACAAACAGGTACACAGACCTGATGTGAGACGAGGTCCTGGTTCATGCGGTGCAGGACTTCGCTGCAGCTCTCCGACGCCCCACTAGAGATGGGCAAGAGGCGGGATGCCGCAGCTTGGACCCTGTAGCGCTTCCTGGGCTGCTCTGCCCCGGGGTCCGAGGTCTCACTCTGCTGTGCGCTGAGGTCTGAGGTCACGTTCTGCTCAGCCCCGGGGTCAGAGGTCAGGGGTCGTTTGGTCACGGTCTGGTCGGTTGTGGACAAGTCTCCCGAAGAGTCCGGAGGCGTGTCCTCCAAACACTCAGCGTTCCTTTCACCCGCCGTATCACAGGCCTCATCTGTGGGGTCAAAGGTCGTGTCCTTAACAGGGTCAGAGGCCGAGACCCGGTCTGAGTCCGCCTCTTTAATGGGGTCAGAGGTCGAGTCCTTCATAGGGTCAGAGGTGGTCTCTGGGGTGAGGTAAGAGGCGGTGTCTCTGGAGAGGTCAGAGGTTAACTTCCTGCGGCAGGACGCCTGATGTTTCCAAAGATCGGCGCGCAGAAAGAAGCCGAGGCAAAGCGGGCACGGGAGGTAGTTCCTCGCATCCACGTCCTCCGAAGGCTGCCGGCACGGAATGATCTCACCACTGCCCTGTCTGATGACCTGAGAGACAGACAGGTGGGGACAGAGAGAGAGAGAGAGAGAGAGAGAGACAGGTGGGGGGGGGGAGAGAGAGAGAGAGAGACAGGTGGGGGGAGAGAGAGAGAGAGAGAGAGAGACAGGTGGGGGGAGAGAGAGAGAGACAGGTGGGGGGAGAGAGAGAGACAGGTGGGGAGAGAGAGACAGGGTTATATCATGAAGGTAGTCAGACAGACAGGCAGGCAGACAGACAGGTACCTCTATATTATGAAGCTAGTCAGACAGACAGGCAGGCAGACAGACAGGTACCTCTATATTATGAAGGTAGTCAGACAGACAGGCAGGCAGACAGACAGGTACCTCTATATTATGAAGCTAGTCAGACAGACAGGCAGGCAGACAGACAGGTAGCTCTATATTATGAAGGTAGTCAGACAGACAGGCAGGCAGACAGACAGGTACCTCTATATTATGAAGCTAGTCAGA
>NC_070599.1:28948893-28978893 GCF_027409825.1 Scomber japonicus | reverse complement strand
GCTACAGAGTGAATGGAGAGAGAGAGCGCTGACAGAGAGCAGCTACAGGATGCTGTTGTGTTAGCTGAGGTGGAGCGAGCTACAGAGTGAATGGAGAGAGGGAGCGCTGACAGAGAGCAGCTACAGGATGCTGTTGTGTTAGCTGAGGTGGAGCGAGCTACAGAGTGAATGGAGAGAGGGAGCGCTGACAGAGAGCAGCTACAGGATGCTGTTGTGTTAGCTGAGGTGGAGCGAGCTACAGAGTGAATGGAGAGAGGGAGCGCTGACAGAGAGCAGCTACAGGATGCTGTGGTGTTAGCTGAGGTGGAGCGAGCTACAGAGTGAATGGAGAGAGGGAGCGCTGACAGAGAGCAGCTACAGGATGCTGTTGTGTTAGCTGAGGTGGAGCGAGCTACAGAGTGAATGGAGAGAGGGAGCGCTGACAGAGAGCAGCTACAGGATGCTGTGGTGTTAGCTGAGGTGGAGCGAGCTACAGAGTGAATGGAGAGAGGGAGCGCTGACAGAGAGCAGCTACAGGATGCTGTTGTGTTAGCTGAGGTGGAGCGAGCTACAGAGTGAATGGAGAGAGGGAGCGCTGACAGTCAGAGAGCAGCTACAGGATGCTGTTGTGTTAGCTGAGGTGGAGCGAGCTACAGAGTGAATGGAGAGAGGGAACGCTGACAGAGAGCAGCTACAGGATGCTGTTGTGTTAGCTGAGGTGGAGCGAGCTACAGAGTGAATGGAGAGAGGGAGCGCTGACAGAGAGCAGCTACAGGATGCTGTGGTGTTAGCTGAGGTGGAGCGAGCTACAGAGTGAATGGAGAGAGGGAGCGCTGACAGTCAGAGAGCAGCTACAGGATGCTGTTGTGTTAGCTGAGGTGGAGCGAGCTACAGAGTGAATGGAGAGAGGGAGCGCTGACAGAGAGCAGCTACAGGATGCTGTTGTGTTAGCTGAGGTGGAGCGAGCTACAGAGTGAATGGAGAGAGGGAGCGCTGACGGAGAGCAGCTACAGGATGCTGTGGTGTTAGCTGAGGTGGAGCGAGTTACAGAGTGAATGGAGAGAGGGAGCGCTGACAGAGAGCAGCTACAGGATGCTGTTGTGTTAGCTGAGGTGGAGCGAGCTACAGAGTGAATGGAGAGAGGGAGCGCTGACAGTCAGAGAGCAGCTACAGGATGCTGTTGTGTTAGCTGAGGTGGAGCGAGCTACAGAGTGAATGGAGAGAGGGAGCGCTGACAGAGAGCAGCTACAGGATGCTGTGGTGTTAGCTGAGGTGGAGCGAGCTACAGAGTGAATGGAGAGAGGGAGCGCTGACAGAGAGCAGCTACAGGATGCTGTTGTGTTAGCTGAGGTGGAGCGAGCTACAGAGTGAATGGAGAGAGGGAGCGCTGACAGAGAGCAGCTACAGGATGCTGTTGTGTTAGCTGAGGTGGAGCGAGCTACAGAGTGAATGGAGAGAGGGAGCGCTGACAGTCAGAGAGCAGCTGAATCAGATCAATAAAAGGTTCTGATAGTTTCACAGCGGTTTCGTTCAACAGCACTAATAAACTTCCACTCAACCTGCAGCTCAGACTCAAACCTCTGAATGTGAAACACAGCAGCAGCTTCACTTTAAAAAGTCTGAATGAGAGATCTTCTTTATTCCGTCTGGACAATAAATCAGCTCTGATCCTCTTCTAACATCTGGAAGTCTGGTATTGATCAGCAGACACTTAGTTTAGTTACTATAGAAACAGATATTTACTGAAACACTCTTTATATGATCATCAGTAATGAACTAGTTGGACTTAGATCATCACTTCCGCTTTCTTAGTTTCAGAGTTAAAATATGGACCCTTTTGTTTTTGTGGAACATTTATAAAGGATGAAATGTCTTTCCTGCTTTGTGTGTCATCATCATTCATATCTATCCAACCAGCAGTTAAATAGAACCTCTTAATGTTCTCAGAGTGAAACCAGAACCATGGATTTCACTTAAAAATGTACAAAATGTTCTTCCAGGAGTCTCATGCCCCCGAAGCCTTCAGCGTCGGACTGAGGTCCTACCGCCAAAGTCTCTAAAGGTTCTGTGAGAAACGCAGAACCACCGGATTGATTAGAAGTTTTGTTCTATTCGTGTGACATTGGATTCTTTTATTGGTAAAATGTTATAAAACATAATTAAAATGATTTTATCATAATATATCTGATACCTGCATGAAAACAGAGACCCAGTCCGCCTCTGAGCCTGAGAACTGAAGGTTCTGCCTCCTGTTCTACTTTTAGAGATACTAGGAACCACAAGTAGACCTGCATGCTGGGAGCGCAGTGTTCTAGTAGGTTCATAAGGTTCTATGAGCTGGGAGCGCAGTGTTCTAGTAGGTTCATAAGGTTCTATGAGCTGGGAGCACAGTGTTCTAGTAGGTTCATAAGGTTCTATGAGCTGGGAGCGCAGTGTTCTAGTAGGTTCATAAGGTTCTATGAGCTGGGAGCACAGTGTTCTAGTAGGTTCATAAGGTTCTATGAGCTGGGAGCGCAGTGTTCTAGTAGGTTCATAAGGTTCTATGAGCTGGGAGCGCAGTGTTCTAGTAGGTTCATAAGGTTCTATGAGCTGGGAGCACAGTGTTCTAGTAGGTTCATAAGGTTCTATGAGCTGGGAGCGCAGTGTTCTAGTAGGTTCATAAGGTTCTATGAGCTGGGAGCGCAGTGTTCTAGTAGGTTCATAAGGTTCTATGAGCTGGGAGCGCAGTGTTCTAGTAGGTTCATAAGGTTCTATGAGCTGGGAGCGCAGTGTTCTAGTAGGTTCATAAGGTTCTATGAGCTGGGAGCGCAGTGTTCTAGTAGGTTCATAAGGTTCTATGAGCTGGGAGCACAGTGTTCTAGTAGGTTCATAAGGTTCTATGAGTTGGGAGCGCAGTGTTCTAGTAGGTTCATAAGGTTCTATGAGCTGGGAGCGCAGTGTTCTAGTAGGTTCATAAGGTTCTATGAGCTGGGAGCGCAGTGTTCTAGTAGGTTCATAAGGTTCTATGAGCTGGGAGTGCAGTGTTCTAGTAGGTTCATAAGGTTCTATGAGCTGGGAGCACAGTGTTCTAGTAGGTTCATAAGGTTCTGATCTAAAGGACGCATAGATAAGGTTATTATGAATGTGGAGATACTTTTGATTCGCAGCTGTGATTTATGATGACGTCAATCACCTGGTGGATTTGAGGACCCCCCCCTCCCAGTGCGCGTGGGTCGGTGGAGGGTTTCCCCGTGAACCCGCCCACATGTTTGACTGTAAAATGATGCTCCGCGTTCACGTGTGGGGTGGTGAGGGGAGTCAGGGAGCGCGCAGCGCGCCGCATATGTTCCTTGTTAGTACACGACACAATAGTAGCAGCGGAGGAGCCGCGGGTGCGCGCACTGAGGAGAGTGCATGTTCACGAGCACATAAACTAACAGGTATCGATCCCGCTGATCAGTGAAAGGAAGCGCGTGCCAGTAGTATCGATATTTTGAAATCGACATCCCCTCCCTTTCTGTAATGACGTCAGCAGGGTGCGTGCGTGAGTGGGATGGACCGCCTCGCGCTCATAAAGCCACCAGGTGCCTCCTCGTGCCAGTGTTTTCAGTGAAGAGCTCGTGAGGACGACATGGACGTTATACAGGTGAGTCTGTTACCTGCTTTACTAAAGTACTGTAGTACTATAGTACTAGTACAAGTACTGCAGTACTATGATCCTTTACTGTAGTACTACAGTACTACTACAAGTACTGCAGTACTATGATCCTTTACTGTAGTACTATAGTACTCTTACAAGTACTGCAGTACTATGATCCTTTTCTGTTGTACTACAGTACTAGTAGAAGTACTGCAGTACTATGAGTGATGTAGTATGCAGTATTACAGTAAAAGTACTGCAGTATTATAGTGATGTAGTATGCAGTATTACAGTAAAAGTACTGCAGTATTATGGTAAAAGTACTGCAGTATTACAGTAAAAGTACTGCAGTATTATAGTGATGTAGTATGTAGTATTACAGTAAAAGTACTGCAGTATTATAGTGATGTAGTATGTAGTAGTACAGTAAAAGTACTGCAGTATTATAGTGATGTAGTATGCAGTATTACAGTAAAAGTACTGCAGTATTATAGTGATGTAGTATGCAGTATTACAGTAAAAGTACTGCAGTATTATAGTGATGTAGTATGCAGTATTACAGTAAAAGTACTGCAGTATTATAGTGATGTAGTATGCAGTATTACAGTAAAAGTACTGCAGTATTATAGTGATGTAGTATGCAGTATTACAGTAAAAGTACTGCAGTATTATGGTAAAAGTACATAGTTCAGTACTGGTGTTATTGTTTAATCAGTTTATGTGTTTATTAGAGGCGCCTGCAGCCTGAGAGTGTGTGTGTGTGTGAGAGAGAGTGTGTGTGTGTGTGTGTGAGAGTGTGTGTGTGTGTGTGAGAGAGAGTGTGTGTGAGAGAGAGTGTGTGTGTGTTTGTGTGTGTGTGTGTGTGTGTGGGTGTGTTTTGGGGCGAGGCTTCCTCAGGTATGCAGACTGGTTTCTGGTTGCTAGGAGACAATCAGCTGACAAAGTTCAGTTTATTTACAGTTTAGAGCTGCAGACTAGATCCGTATCCTAGCAACCAGCTGCTGGACTCTCAGCTGTTCTCTTTACTTCCAGGTGATCACATGTGTGC
The DNA here is from genome assembly GCF_027409825.1 of Scomber japonicus. NCBI lineage: Eukaryota > Metazoa > Chordata > Actinopteri > Scombriformes > Scombridae > Scomber > Scomber japonicus. The sequence continues at coordinate 28,974,247 of NC_070599.1, read as the reverse complement.
TGCTGATGGTGACCTTTGACCTCTCTGCTCAGCAGGTGACTGCAGACTGCTCCAACACCTGTCCCCCAGGTAGCACTTCCTGTGTTTAGCGTGTTTAAGGTTACTACGTGTTTAGCGTGTTTAACGTGTTTCAGGTTACTACGTGTTTAGCGTGTTTAACGTGTTGCAGGTTACTACGTGTTTAGCGTGTTTAACGTGTTTAACGTGTTGCAGGTTACTACGTGTTTAACGTGTTTCAGGTTACTACGTGTTTAACGTGTTGCAGGTTACTACGTGTTTAACGTGTTTAACGTGTTTCAGGTTACTACGTGTTTAACGTGTTGCAGGATACTACGTGTTTAACGTGTTTCAGGTTACTACGTGTTTAACGTGTTTAACGTGTTTAACGTGTTTCAGGTTACTACGTGTTTAACGTGTTGCAGGTTACTACGTGTTTAACGTGTTTAACGTGTTTCAGGTTACTACGTGTTTAACGTGTTTAACGTGTTTCAGGTTACTACGTGTTTAACGTGTTGCAGGATACTACGTGTTTAACGTGTTTCAGGTTACTACGTGTTTAACGTGTTTAACGTGTTTCAGGTTACTACGTGTTTAACGTGTTTAACGTGTTGCAGGTTACTACGTGTTTAACGTGTTTAACGTGTTGCAGGTTACTACGTGTTTAACGTGTTTAACGTGTTTCAGGTTACTACGTGTTTAACGTGTTTAACGTGTTGCAGATTACTACGTGTTTAACGTTAGGGTGTTTAACGTGTTCAACGTGTTTAACGTGTTTAGCGTGTTTAACGTGTTTCAGGTTACTACGTGTTTAACGTGTTGCAGATTACTGCGTGTTTAACGTGTTTAGCGTGTTTAACGTGTTGCAGATTACTACGTGTTTAACGTGTTGCAGGTTACTACGTGTTTAACGTGTTGCAGATTACTGCGTGTTTAACGTGTTTAACGTGTTGCAGATTACTGCGTGTTTAGCGTGTTTAACGTGTTTAACGTGTTGCAGGTTACTACGTGTTTAGCGTGTTTAACGTGTTTCAGGTTACTACGTGTTTAGCGTGTTTAACGTGTTTCAGGTTACTACGTGTTTAACGTGTTTCAGGTTACTACGTGTTTAACGTGTTTAACGTGTTTCAGGTTACTACGTGTTTAGCGTGTTTAACATGTTTAACGTGTTTCAGGTTACTACGTGTTTAACGTGTTTCAGGTTACTACGTGTTTAACGTGTTTCAGGTTACTACGTGTTTAACGTGTTTAGCGTGTTTAACGTGTTGCAGATTACTACGTGTTTAATGTGTTTAACGTGTTTCAGGTTACTACGTGTTTAGCGTGTTTAACATGTTTAACGTGTTTCAGGTTACTACGTGTTTAGCGTGTTTAACGTGTTTAGCGTGTTTAACGTGTTTCAGATATTACCGCGTGTTTAGCGTGTTTAACGTGTTTAACGTGTTTAACGTGTTGCAGATATTACTGCGTGTTTAGCGTGTTTAACATGTTTAGCGTGTTTAACGTGTTTAACGTGTTGCAGATATTACTGCGTGTTTAGTGTGTTTAGCGTGTTTAACGTGTTTAACGTGTTTAACGTGTTGCAGATATTACTGCGTGTTTAGTGTGTTTAGCGTGTTTAATGTGTTTAACGTGTTTCAGGTTACTACGTGTTTAACGTGTTTAGTGTGTTTAGCGTGTTTAACATGTTTAACGTGTTTAACGTGTTTCAGATATTACTGCGTGTTTAGTGTGTTTAGCGTGTTTAACATGTTTAACGTGTTTAACGTGTTGCAGATATTACTGCGTGTTTAGTGTGTTTAGCGTGTTTAACGTGTTTCAGGTTACTGCGTGTTTAACGTGTTTAGTGTGTTTAGCGTGTTTAACGTGTTTCAGGTTACTACGTGTTTAACGTGTTTAGCGTGTTTAACGTGTTTAGCGTGTTTAACGAGTTTAGCGTGTTTAGCGTGTTTAACGTGTTTAGCGTGTTTAACGTGTTTAACGTGTTTAACGTGTTGCAGATATTACTGCGTGTTTAGTGTGTTTAGCGTGTTTAACGTGTTTAACGTGTTTAACGTGTTTCAGGTTACTACGTGTTTAACGTGTTTAGCGTGTTTAACGTGTTTAACGTGTTTAACGTGTTTCAGGTTACTACGTGTTTAACGTGTTTAGCGTGTTTAACGTGTTGCAGGTTACTACGTGTTTAACGTGTTTAGCGTGTTTAACGTGTTGCAGGTTACTACGTGTTTAGCGTGTTTAGCGTGTTTAACGTGTTTAGCGTGTTTAGCGTGTTTAACGTGTTTAACGTGTTTAGCGTGTTTAACGTGTTTAACGTGTTTCAGGTTACTGCGTGTTTAACGTGTTTAACGTGTTTAGCGTGTTTAGCGTGTTTAACGTGTTTAACGTGTTGCAGGTTACTACGTGAAGAAGAACTGCAGCAGAACGAGCAGCTCGTTCATCGCAGTGAATTGTCAACGCTGCACCAACTGTTCACGTACAGGTGTGTGTGTGTGTGTGTGTGTGTGTGTGTGTGTATTGATTAGTGTGTGTGTGTGTGTGTATTGATTTGTGTGTGTGTGTGTATTGATTAGTGTGTGTGTGTGTGTGTGTGTGTGTGTGTATTGATTAGTGTGTGTGTGTATTGATTATAGTGTGTGTGTGTGTGTGTATTGATTATAGTGTGTGTATTGATTAGTGTGTGTATGTGCGTGTGTGTGTGTATTGATTAGTGTGTGTGTGTGTATTGATTATAGTGTGTGTATTGATTAGTGTGTGTATTGATTATAGTGTGTGTATTGATTAGTGTGTGTGTGTGTGTGTATTGATTATAGTGTGTGTATTGATTAGTGTGTGTGTGGGTATTGATTATAGTGTGTGTATTGATTTGTGTGTGTGTGTGTGTGTGTATTGATTAGTGTGTGTGTATGTGTGTGTGTGTGTATTGATTAGTGTGTGTATTGATTATAGTGTGTGTATTGATTAGTGTGTGTGTGTGTGTATTGATTAGTGTGTGTGTGTGTGTGTATTGATTAGTGTGTGTGTGTGTGTGTGTGTGTGTGTGTGTGTATTGATTATAGTGTGTGTATTGATTAGTGTGTGTGTGTGTGTGTGTATTGATTATAGTGTGTGTATTGATTAGTGTGTGTATTGATTAGTGTGTGTGTGTGTGTGTATTGATTAGTGTGTGTGTGTGTGTGTGTGTGTATTGATTATAGTGTGTGTATTGATTATAGTGTGTGTATTGATTAGTGTGTGTGTATGTGTGTGTGTGTGTGTGTGTGTGTGTGTGTGTGTATCAGATGATCAGGTGACCTTGCAGCCGTGCTCTACATTGACTGACTCGCTGTGTGGAAATAAAAGCTCACCATTCTTCAAGACGGCTCCCACAGCTGCTGGACCTCCAGGTAAACTCACCTGTTCAACCTTAACTGCAACAGACCGCCGGGGGGCCGGGGGGGGGGGCATCTCTGATCAGATGGGCATGGGAGACCTTTCAATAGACTTCCAGCCCGGCTTCTTATTTCTCTGATATTAATGTTATTATAAGTCTCGTCCTCGTCCGTGTTTGTGTCCAACCAAGTTTCTTCTTCTTCTCATTCTCCCGCTTCTCTCCAGTCTCTACTCCTGGAAACTGGATCATCCTCGCTGTGATGTAAGAATCAATCAGCTTTAATGATCCCTTTAAATTCATCTTTCTTTCTATAAAACACAGAAGCTGCAAACGCTTTGATGTGAAACTGTAGAAACTCAACTTCTCTGCTTCCTTCTTCTTCTGTCATCTTGTCACTGTCCTGTAATCACAACAGGCATAAAATCACTATTCTATACATTACTACGCCTTTAATACATTACTACGCCTTTAATACATTACTACGCCTTTAATACATTACATTACTACATTACATTACTACGCCTTTAATACATTACGCCTTTAATACATTACTACGCCTTTAATACATTACTACGCCTTTAATACATTAATACTTTAATACATTACTACACCTTTAATACATTACTACGCCTTTAATACATTACTACGCCTTTAATACATTACTACATTACATTACTACGCCTTTAATACATTACTACGCCTTTAATACATTACTAAGCCTTTAATACATTAATACTTTAATACATTACTACACCTTTAATACATTACTACGCCTTTAATACATTACTACGCCTTTAATACATTACTACATTACATTACTACGCCTTTAATACATTACTACGCCTTTAATACATTACTACGCCTTTAATACATTACTACATTACATTACTACGCCTTTAATACATTACTACGCCTTTAATACATTACTACGCCTTTAATACATTACTACATTACATTACTACGCCTTTAATACATTACTACGCCTTTAATACATTACTACGCCTTTAATACATTACTACATTACATTACTACGCCTTTAATACATTACTACGCCTTTAATACATTACTACGCCTTTAATACATTACTACATTACATTACTACGCCTTTAATACATTACTACGCCTTTAATACATTACTACATTACATTACTACGCCTTTAATACATTACTACATTACATTACTACGCCTTTAATACATTACTACGCCTTTAATACATTACTACGCCTTTAATACATTACTACATTACATTACTACGCCTTTAATACATTACTACGCCTTTAATACATTACTACGCCTTTAATACATTACTACGCCTTTAATACATTACTACTTTAATACATTACTACGCCTTTAATACATTACTACGCCTTTAATACATTACTACGCCTTTAATACATTAATACTTTAATACATTACATTACTATGTTACATTACTACATTACTACATCACGACCGGCCATAATGAATGATTTTGTTCTGTTGCAGATTTGTTGCTGTTTTCATGATCCTGCTGCTCGTCCTGCTGAAGCTCTACTGCAGAAACCACCAGCGAGAGAGGACCCTAACCCTCCCGACCCACAACAAGCCTCTACTGCTGGACAACAAGACCCTCCAGACCCACAACAAGCCTCTACTGCTGGACAACAAGACCCTCCAGACCCACAACAAGCCTCTACTGCTGGACAACAAGACCCTCCAGACCCACAACAACACCTTCCTACTCGAGGGCAAACCTGTACCATCTCATGAAAAGCTCCTCTTGCCTATAGCACAAGAAGTTCCACCTAATCAGCAACGAGCCCCTCCCTCCTCATGACAAGTTCCTGCCCTGAAGTTTAGGTACAGTTCAGATGAAGTCCTGGTGTAGTCCAGGTACAGTTCAGATGAAGTCCAGGGATAGTCCTGGTGTAGTCCAGGGATAGTCCAGGTACAGTTCAGATGAAGTCCAGGGATAGTCCAGGTACAGTTCAGATGAAGTCCAGGGATAGTCCTGGTGTAGTCCAGGGATAGTCCAGGTACAGTTCAGGTGTAGTCCAGGGATAGTCCAGGTACAGTTCAGATGAAGTCCAGGTCTAGTCCAGATGTAGTCCAGGTGTAGTCCAGGGATAGTCCTGGTGTAGTCCAGGTCTAGTCCAGATGTAGTCCAGGTGTAGTCCAGGGATAGTCCTGGTGTAGTCCAGGGATAGTCCAGGTACAGTCCAGGTGTAGTCCAGGGATAGTCCAGGTGTAGTCCAGGTACAGTCCAGGGATAGTCCAGGTGTAGTCCAGGTACAGTCCAGGGATAGTCCAGGTACAGTTCAGATGAAGTCCAGGGATAGTCCTGGTGTAGTCCAGGGATAGTCCTGGTGTAGTCCAGGGATAGTCCAGGTACAGTTCAGGGATAGTCCAGGTGTAGTCCAGGGATAGTCCAGGTACAGTTCAGATGAAGTCCAGGGATAGTCCTGGTGTAGTCCAGGGATAGTCCAGGTACAGTTCAGATGAAGTCCAGGGATAGTCCAGGTGTAGTCCAGGGATAGTCCAGGTGTTGTCCAGGGATAGTCCAGGTACAGTTCAGGGATAGTCCTGGTGTAGTCCAGGTGTAGTCCAGGGATAGTCCAGGTGTTGTCCAGGGATAGTCCAGGTACAGTCCAGGGATAGTCCAGGTACAGTTCAGGTGTAGTCCAGGGATAGTCCAGGTACAGTTCAGATGAAGTCCAGGGATAGTCCAGGTGTAGTCCAGGGATAGTCCAGGTGTAGTCCAGGGATAGTCCTGGTGTAGTCCAGGGATAGTCCAGGGATAGTCCTGGTGTAGTCCAGGTGTAGTCCAGGGATAGTCCAGGGATAGTCCTGGTGTAGTCCAGGGATAGTCCTGGTGTAGTCCAGGTACAGTCCAGGGATAGTCCTGGTGTAGTCCAGGTACAGTTCAGGGATAGTCCAGGTACAGTCCAGGGATAGTCCTGGTGTAGTCCAGGGATAGTCCAGGTACAGTTCAGATGAAGTCCAGGGATAGTCCAGGTGTAGTCCAGGGATAGTCCTGGTGTAGTCCAGGTACAGTCCAGGGATAGTCCTGGTGTAGTCCAGGTACAGTTCAGGGATAGTCCAGGTACAGTTCAGGGATAGTCCAGGTGTAGTCCAGGGATAGTCCAGGTACAGTTCAGATGAAGTCCAGGGATAGTCCAGGTGTAGTCCAGGTGTAGTCGTGTTGTAATCCAGGTGTAGTCCAGATGTAGTCCAGATGTAGTCATGTTGTAGTCCAGGTCTAGTCCAGGTACAGTTCAGATGTAGTCCAGGGATAGTCCAGGTGTAGTCCAGGGATAGTCCAGGTGTTGTCCAGGGATAGTCCAGGTACAGTTCAGGGATAGTCCAGGTGTAGTCCAGGGATAGTCCAGGTGTTGTCCAGGGATAGTCCAGGTACAGTTCAGGGATAGTCCAGGTGTAGTCCAGGGATAGTCCAGGTACAGTTCAGATGAAGTCCAGGGATAGTCCAGGTACAGTTCAGGTGTAGTCCAGGGATAGTCCAGGTACAGTTCAGATGAAGTCCAGGGATAGTCCAGGTGTAGTCCAGGTGTAGTCGTGTTGTAATCCAGGTGTAGTCCAGATGTAGTCCAGATGTAGTCATGTTGTAGTCCAGGTCTAGTCCAGGTACAGTTCAGATGTAGTCCAGGGATAGTCCTGGTACAGTTCAGATGAAGTCCAGGGATAGTCCAGGTACAGTCCAGGGATAGTCCTGGTGTAGTCCAGGGATAGTCCAGGTCTAGTCCAGGTCTAGTCCAGGTGTAGTCCAGGTGTAGTCCAGGGATAGTCCTGGTACAGTTCAGATGAAGTCCAGGGATAGTCCAGGTACAGTCCAGGGATAGTCCTGGTGTAGTCCAGGTGTAGTCCAGGTGATGTTTGTAGTTTTATTTCTGACTCTGATGTGAAACTTACAGACAGGAAGTCTCACTCTGCTGAGGAAGTCTGGTGCAGCAGACTGACTTCTTTTCATGTTTGTAGTTTATTGTAGTTTTCCTGTTTGTAGTTTATTGTAGTTTTCCTGTTTGTAGTTTATTGTAGTTTTCATGTTTGTAGTTTATTGTAGTTTTCATGTTTGTAGTTTATTGTAGTTTTCATGTTTGTAGTTTATTGTAGTTTTCATGTTTGTAGTTTATTGTAGTTTTCATGTTTGTAGTTTATTGTAGTTTTCATGTTTGTAGTTTATTGTAGTTTTCCTGTTTGTAGTTTATTGTAGTTTTCATGTTTGTAGTTTTATTTCTGTGATGTGAAACATACAGACAGGAGGTCTCACTCTGATCCACAGACAAACTTGTGTTGCTGCTCTTTGTTTTTGATCTTTCACTTCTGAAATTTAAATTCTCAACCTGAAACTTTGCTTTCTATAAAACAGCGCTGAACTACTGCTGGAAGTGTAAGGTGAAGTGAATAAAAACGTGTTAAAGGAGCAGTTAATTCAAATAAAACCGTGTTAAAGGAGAAGTTAATTCAAATAAAAACGTGTTAAAGGAGCAGTTAATTCAAATAAAAACGTGTTAAAGGAGCAGTTAATTCAAATAAAACCAAACAGTATTTCAGTTCTGCAAAGTTAGAAGTGTTTTAGACTGAATCCAAAAGGTGGAGATCCTACATTTCCATGTGTTCACTGGTATGATCCTTTAAATGGACCTGAGTTTACAGTTTGTGTATCTAGGTGAGCTGTAACCATGGTAACACAGCTGGCTGTAACCATGGTAACACAGCTGGCTGTAACCATGGCTCTGATGTTACTGTATGTTTTTTGTATTTTTATATAAATGTTTGAATAAAAACTTTTTTGCAACTTTGATCTATTTTGTTTTTTAACAGTTTCAGTAAAAACATTTTTACAGTTTAATGAAGTTTTATAGTTTAATGAAGTTTTATAGTTTAATGAAGTTTTATAGTTTAATGAAGTTTTATAGTTTAATGTGAAGTTTTATAGTTTAATGAAGTTTTATAGTTTAATGTGAAGTTTTATAGTTTAATGAAGTTTTATAGTTTAATGAAGTTTTATAGTTTAATGAAGTTTTATAGTTTAATGTGAAGTTTTATAGTTTAATGAAGTTTTATAGTTTAATGAAGTTTTATAGTTTAATGTGAAGTTTTATAGTTTAATGTGAAGTTTTTATAGTTAAAATTTTTTCAAAGGCTGAAAAATACACGCCTTATCATGAGTAACCATGGCAACGGGCATGCAGCAACAGAAGCACTATTACCATGGTGATTTTATGACATGTTCAAACATAAACGTGCTGTTGCCATGACAGCACGTTTCTGTTTGAACACGTCACGGCGTGCGTACGTGCAGCACAGGACGTCCTTCACAATAAAAGCTTTCACTTTGTTAATGAGCAGGTTAAAAACATCACTGTTAGTGTGACAGCCTTCACAATAAAAGCTTTTACTTTGAGGTTTTCTGGGATTAAAGAAGCTGAAATATTAAATGAACATTATGAACATGTTAATAAGATATACACTGTATTAAATATATAAAATGTATTAAATATATAAACTGTATTAAATATATAAACTGTATTAAATATATAAACTGTATCAAACATATAAACTGTATTAAACATATTAACTATTAAATATATAAACTGTATTAAACATATTAACTATTAAATATATAAACTGTATTAAACATATTAACTATTAAATATATAAACTGTATTAAACATATTAACTATTAAATATATAAACTGTATTAAACATATTAACTATTAAATATATAAACTGTATTAAACATATTAACTATTAAATATATAAACTGTATTAAATATATAAAATGTATTAAATATATAAACTGTATTAAACATATAAACTGTATTAAACATATATAAACATGACTGATCCCTTTGGTAAGGAATGTGTCCACACTGTTGTGAACGCGCCTAGCTCCAGGCTCGCTCCCGGGATGTTTCCTCTGATTGGCCGAAAGGATTACGCCCATGAGGGAGGGTCCGGTACGCATGCGCAGTGCTGAATGAGGGGAGCATGTTTGTGACATTTGAAGTTTGGACAAAGTTTAGAAAGTTTCATCAAGAAGGAGAAAAATTACTTCATATAGGGGAGAGAGGGAGAGGAGGAGAGAGGGAGGGAGGGAGAGGAGAGATAGAGGGATAGACAGAGAGATAGAGGGATAGAGAGAGGAGAGATAGAGGGACAGAGAGGAGAGATAGAGGGATAGAGAGGAGAGATAGAGGGAAGAGAGAGGAGAGGGTAGAGAGACTGATTGATTGAGTGCAGGAGCAGAGAGGCGAACAGAAGACAGAAGCTCCGACTTCCAGGCAAACACACCGGGAGGTCGCCAAGCTCCAAGCCGGGCCAAGGAGCGGGACCGCCGGCATGACGATCGAGTTCGCCCCGCTGAACATCCCGCTGCGGAGGAGACTGCAGACAGCTGCCGTCCTGCAATGGGTCTTCTCCTTCCTGGCTCTAGGTACCTGTCTGTCTGCTACCTGTCTGTCTGTCTGACCACCTGTCTGTCTGCCTGCCACCTGTCTGCTACCTGTCTGTCTGTCTGACCACCTGTCTGTCTGCCTGACCACCTGTCTGTCTGCCTGACCACCTGTCTGTCTGCCTGCCATCTGTCTGTTTGTCTGTCTGTCTGTCTGCTACCTGTCTGTCTGTCTGACCACCTGTCTGTCTGTCTGTCTGTCTGACCACCTGTCTGTCTGCCTGCCACCTGTCTGTCTGTCTGTCTGTCTGTCTGTCTGCTACCTGTCTGTCTGTCTGACCACCTGTCTGTCTGCCTGACCACCTGTCTGTCTGCCTGCCATCTGTCTGTCTGTCAGCTACCTGTCTGTCTGTCTGCTACCTGTCTGTCTGACCACCTGTCTGTCTGTCTGCTACCTGTCTGAACACTTGTCTGTCTGCTACCTGTCTGTCTGCCTGTCTGCTACCTGTCTGTCTGTCTGACCACCTGTCTGTCTGTCTGTTACCTGTCTGTCTGACCACTTGTCTGTCTGTCTGACCACCTGCCTGTCTGTGTGCTACCTGTCTGTCTGCTGCCTGTCTGTGTGCTACCTGTCTGTGTGCTACCTGTCTGTCTGCTACCTGTCTGTCTGCTATCTGTCTGTCTGCTATCTGTCTGTCTGTATGCTACCTGTGTCTGACCACCTGTCTGTCTGCCTGCCATCTGTCTGTCTGTCAGCTACCTGTCTGTCTGTCTGCTACCTGTCTGTCTGACCACCTGTCTGTCTGTCTGCTACCTGTCTGAACACTTGTCTGTCTGCTACCTGTCTGTCTGCCTGTCTGCTACCTGTCTGTCTGTCTGACCACCTGTCTGTCTGTCTGTTACCTGTCTGTCTGACCACTTGTCTGTCTGTCTGACCACCTGCCTGTCTGTGTGCTACCTGTCTGTCTGCTGCCTGTCTGTGTGCTACCTGTCTGTGTGCTACCTGTCTGTCTGCTACCTGTCTGTCTGCTATCTGTCTGTCTGCTATCTGTCTGTCTGTATGCTACCTGTGTCTGATCACCTGTCTGTCTGCTCACCTGTCTGTTTCTATCTGTCTGTCTGTCCTGTCTGTCTCTACCTCTCTGCCTGCTACCTGTCTGTCTGACCACCTGTCTGTCTCTCAGCTCAGTGCTGTCTCGCTGCCTTCATGCTGCTGGCTCTCTCTGATTGGTGGATGGTGGCCCTGCTGTATGCTGGTTGGCTGTGGCTGGACTGGGACACACCCACCAGCGGGGGTCGAAGGTCAGATTGGGTTAGGAGGTGGAGTGTCTGGGACTACTTCAGACAGTACTTCCCCCTCACGGTGAGGTTATTGACCAGTATTGATCAGAATATTGATCAGAATATTGATTAAATGAAATTAATCTGTTGATTTCTTTTCTACAGCTCGTTAAAACCGTTGATTTGGATCCAAAGAAAAATTATATTTTTGGATTCCATCCACACGGTGAGACACCTACCTGTTGTCTGTCTCTCTACTTGTCTGTCTCTGACTGTCTGTCTCTCTACCTGTCTACGCCCCCCCCCCACCAGCTCCCAAGCTGTTCCCAGACCAGCAGAGATATGTAATCCCTCCAGTGTGTTCTGGGTCTCCTCCCAGTTGGACCTGGAACTCCTTTAAAGGGGGGCGTCCAGGAGGATCCTGACCAGGAGCCCAAACCACCTCAGCTGGCTCCTTTCCATGTGAAGGAGCAGCGGCTCTACTCCTAGCCTCCCCCGGATGTCTGAACTCCTGACCCGATCTCTAAGGCTGAGTCCAGACTCTCTCTGCTTGGATCCAGCATCTCATTGTTTGGGTCACTACCCAAAGCTGGTGAGCAGAGGTGAGGGTTGGGACGTAGACTGACTGCTGAACTGAGAGCTTCACCTTCAGGCTCAGCTGCACCCTTCCACCTAGTGCTGCACCCTTCCACCTGATGCTGCACCCATCCACCTGATGCTGCACCCATCCACCTGATGCTGCACCCATCCACCTGATGCTGCACCCATCCACCTGATGCTGCACCCATCCACCTGATGCTGCACCCATCCACCTGATGCTGCACCCATCCACCTGTCAATCTGACCCTCACTGTGAGGAAGACCCCCAGATACTTAAACTCCTCCGCTTGGGGCAGCACCCCCCCCCCCCCCCAACCCTGAGGGGGGAAGTCCACCTTTTCCAGCAGAGCACCATGGCCTCAGATGTGGAGGTGCTGACTCTCATCGGGACTGCTTCACATTCAGCTGCAAACCATCCCAGAACCTGTTGGAGGACTTCACCTGTAGAGTCCAACAGAACAACATCAACCACAAAAAGTAGAGATGTGATTCTGAGGTCCCCAAACTGAACTCTCTCCTCCCCCTGGCTGCACTTTGAGACTCTGTCCATGAAGATCACAAACAGGATCAGAGACCAGGGACAGCCCTGATGGAGCCCAACACCCACTGAGACCAGGTCTGACTTACTGCAGAGAATGTGAACACATCTCTCACAGCGGTTGTTTAGGGACCCAATGGCTCGCAGCAGAGACCCTGGTACCCCAAACTCCCACAACACCTCCCACAAGGCCCCGAGGGACATGGTCCTAAGCATTCTCCAAGTCTACAAATCACATGTAGACTGGATGTGTGAACTCCCATGACCCCTCCAGTATCCCTGCAGGGTGAAGAGCTGGTCCACTGTTCCACGGCCAGAATCCACATCGCTCCTCCTGAATCAGGTTCGACCATCAGCCGGAGCCTTTCAGCAGCAGCTTCTCCTGGAGGCTGAGTAGTGTTATCCTGATAGTTGGAGCCTCCGGCCCCCTTTTTAAAAATAGGGACCACCATCCCAGTCTACCAGTCCATGGGTCACTGTCCCTGACCTCCATGACAGCCACACAATGTCCAGAGCCTGAAATATAACATGCTGTCTGTCCACCTGTCTGGCTCTTTACCTGTCTGTCTCTCTACCTGTCTGTCTCTCAGGTGTGCTGGTAGCTGGAGCCTTTGGTAACTTCTGTACCGAGTCGACGGGGTTCTCTCGGTTGTTTCCTGGACTGAAGTCTCACCTGCTGATGCTTCCGTTCTGGTTCAGAGTCCCTCTGTTCAGAGATTACATCATGTTTGGAGGTACACCTGTCTGTCTGCTCATCTGTCTGTCTGTCCACTTGTCTGTGTGCTCACCTGTCTGTCTGCTGAGCTGGGAGAGTGTTAAAACTGAACAACCTAATAAATCAAATCTAGATTAAATAAATTGATCAGGGCTGATGACACATATCAATACATTCACTGATTGATGAGGACTTCAGTGATTGGATGATATTCAGACAGTCAGACTGAGCTGATCTCAGGTCACTCTGATGTCTTCAGACCGGAGTCAACGTGGAACATTTCCAGAACATTTGTGCAACGCACTCCTAGATGAACTTTGTGAATCAGCTCTGAGTAAACTGTGTTAGAGGTCACAGCAGGAGGAGAGAGAACGCTGCGCTCTGATTGGTTGACCGAGCAGCTGCAGGGTCACATGGATTTCAACTCTCGATCGGCTTTAGTATTGATCCCAGATTGATCGTTGAACTGCTGAGTGAGTTTGTTTGTTCTCCTGTTTTCTCCTCAGACTGTGACCTCTGTGCTCTGTGAGATCTTTGGCAGGTCAGTCCCAGTTAAATGTGTCCGAGAGAGCATCTGTCCACCAGGGACACGATAGAACAGAATAGAATAAATGATTGTTGTACAAGACATCTGAAACAGTGCTGATTGGTCAATAAAAAAAAAACAAAAACCAATAAGACAACAGAAAAAATATACAATGGGGAAATAAATAATAGTGTAAGAGAATGGCAAAAAAACTTAAATAAAGTATTAGACTTAAGACTGTAGGTTGATCAGCCTGACGGCCCACAGGTCTTGTTTGTTGGTGCTTATAAGCTTGTGTATCTTCTTCCAGAGGGAAGGAGAGAGAACCGTCTGTGACCTGCTGAAGCACTGAGAGCTGGAGATCTCCTCTAGAGAAGTCTGAGGGCAGCCGATGGTTCTCTTTGCCATTTTTATCACTCTCTGCAGAGCTTTCCTGTTGGCAGCCGAACAGCCAGCGTACCACACAGAGATGCACTGTCTCTTAAAGTCAGAGATCAGGTTGTTGGTAGAACACAATGCATCTCATCTCTGTTCACCAAGTCATCATCATCATGTATGAGTCCAACCATGGTGGTATCATCAGCAGACTTAATGATGGTGTTGGAGGGGTGGATGGGGTTGCATGGGGGTGCAGCCATGTGTGTACAGAGTGTATAGACTCAGCATGCAGCCCAGAGGGGAGCTAGTGCTAAGGGTGCTGATGGAGGAACAGTAAAGGCCTATTTACACAGTTAGTGGACGGTTTGTGAGGAAGTCTTTAGTCCAGGTGCAGGTGATGGGGAAGGGTTCCAGGCTTGACAGCTTTTCACTAATATGTCTGGGATGATGGTGTTGAATGTTGAACTAGTCAACAAAGAGCATCCTGACATAGTTACCCGAGACTTCAGGGTGGCTCAGAGCTTTGTGAAGGACTGTGGCGACTGATGAGAGTGGAAGGTGGGGGCTTGCTTTGATGTGGTCAGTAATAATGAGTCAAAACATTTCATTACTACAGATGTTAAGGCTGTTGGCCTGTAGTCACTGGGGCTGCTGACTGGAGGATGGGGATGATGGTGGCTGACTTCAGACCGGATGGAATGGTTGAATATCCTGGTCTGGGCCCTGAGAGCTGGTCTTGCCAAGCTTTTAGTACTTTTCTGAGTATTCCATCAGGTCCTGTGGCTTTTCTAGGATCCACTGTCCTCAGCACCCGCTTCACCTGATGTACTTGAAGAGTGAGTGAAGAGTTGGTGCTGGTGGTCAGCAGGGGCAGTGTCGGTGTGACAGAGTGGAGCCTGCTTGCCTTAAAGTGGGCAAAGAAATGGTTTAGCTGTTCAGCAAGGGGGGGGTCAGCTGTAACAGTCCCAGGTGAGTTGTTGGTGATCTGGTGTTATCCCTGCCAAACACTCCACCTTCCTCCTGTAGTCCTCCTTCACAGCCATGATGCCTGTCCTCAGGTACTGGGTCTGTCCCCAGACCTGAAGGCCAAGTCACAGGATCTCAGGAGAGAGACTGCTCTGCTCAGCCGGATGTGTCTGAGCACAACGTCACATATGATAGAACCGTCTACCATGTGTGTGTAGAACAGTTCTGCACGTGTGAGAGGCCTCCTCTGTCTCACCTGTCTGTGTCTCACCTGTCTGTGTCTCACCTGTCTGTCTCTCACCTGTCTGTGTCTCACCTGTCTGTCTCTCACCTGTCTATGTCTTACCTGTCTATGTCTTACCTGTCTGTGTCTCACCTGTCTGTGTCTTACCTGTCTGTCTCTCACCTGTCTGTGTCTCACCTGTCTGTCTCTCACCTGTCTATCTCTCACCTGTCTATGTGTCACCTGTCTGTCTCTCACCTGTCTGTGTCTTACCTGTCTGTCTCTCACCTGTCTCTCCCTCCCCTGTCTCTCCCTCCCCTGTCTCTCTCTCACCTGTCTGTCTCTCACCTGTCTGTCTCTCACCTGTCTCTCTCTCACCTGTCTCTCTCTCACCTGTCTGTCTCTCAGGTCTGGTGTCCAGCTGTAAATCCAGTCTGTCGTACCTGGTCAGTCGTCCTGAAGGAGGAAACGTTGCCGTGGTCGCGGTGGGCGGAGCTCCAGAGGCACTGGATGCTCGACCAGGAGCTTTAACACTCCAGGTACCTGATCCTGATCCTCATCCGGTCCAGACTCAGTTCCCTCATGATTCCACCTGTTCAGTGCTGAATCCTACAGGCTGGGATCAGGACTGAATCCTGCAGACTGGGATCAGGACTGAATCCTGCAGACTGGGATCAGGACTGTATCCTGCAGACTGGGATCAGGACTGAATCCTGCAGACTGGGATCAGGGCTGAATCCTGCAGACTGGGATCAGGGCTGAATCCTCCAGACTGGGATCAGGACTGAATCCTGCAGACTGGGATCAGGGCTGAATCCTGCAGACTGGGATCAGGGCTGAATCCTGCAGACTGGGATCAGGGCTGAATCCTGCAGACTGGGATCAGGGCTGAATCCTGCAGACTGGGATCAGGACTGAATCCTGCAGACTGGGATCAGGACTGAATCCTGCAGACTGGGATCAGGGCTGAATCCTGCAGACTGGGATCAGGGCTGAATCCTGCAGACTGGGATCAGGGCTGAATCCTGCAGACTGGGATCAGGGCTGAATCCTGCAGACTGGGATCAGGACTGAATCCTACAGGCTGGGATCAGGGCTGAATCCTGCAGACTGGGATCAGGGCTGAATCCTACAGGCTGGGATCAGGACTGAATCCTGCAGACTGGGATCAGGACTGAATCCTGCAGACTGGGATCAGGACTGAATCCTGCAGACTGGGATCAGGACTGAATCCTGCAGACTGGGATCAGGGCTGAATCCTACAGGCTGGGATCAGGACTGAATCCTGCAGACTGGGATCAGGGCTGAATCCTGCAGACTGGGATCAGGGCTGGCTGTAAACCAGCAGCAGTAGTCAGGAGGAGGAGAAGTGATGCAGGCTGGATGCGTTGTGTAAAACAGGAAGTGTGTTGTAACAGTCGGACATGTGACTCACAAACAGTCGCTGCTCTGATGTTGAAACATGGACTGTTCTTCATGAGTTCTGTTACTCTGGAGACAGAATCTGACTGTGGGAACATTTACAACTGACATTCATCTCTAAGACAAAAGATGCATTGCAGTCCCTGTGTCAGACAGACAGACAGACAGACAGACACAAGGACTACAGACAGACAGACAGACACAAGGACTACAGACACACAGACAGACACAAGGACTACAGACACACAGACAGACAGACACAAGGACTACAGACAGGCAGGCATACTACAGACAGACAGACAGACACAAGGACTACAGACACACAGACAGACAGACACAAGGACTACAGACAGGCAGGCAGACTACAGACAGACAGACAGGCAGGCAGACAGACACAAGGACTACAGACAGGCAGGCAGGCAGACAGACACAAGGACTACAGACAGACAGGCAGACTACAGACAGACACAAGGACTACAGACAGACAGACTACAGACAGACAGACAGACTACAGACAGACTACAGACAGACAGGCAGACTACAGACAGACTACAGACAGACTCAAGGACTACAGACAGACAGACTACAGACAGACACAAGGACTACAGACAGACAGACACAAGGACTACAGACAGACTCAAGGACTACAGACAGACAGACAGACTACAGACAGACACAAGGACTACAGACAGACAGACAGACACAAGGACTACAGACAGACAGACAGACTACAGACAGACACAAGGACTACAGACAGACAGACAGACACAAGGACTACAGACAGACAGGCAGGCAGACAGACAGGCTACAGACAGACAGACTACAGACAGGCAGACAGACACAAGGACTACAGACAGACTACAGACAGACAGACAGACACAAGGACTACAGACAGACAGGCAGGCAGACAGACAGGCAGGCAGACAGACAGACTACAGACAGGCAGACAGAAACAAGGACTACAGACAGACAGGCAGACAGACACAAGGACTACAGACAGACACAAGGACTACAGACAGGCAGGCAGACAGACACAAGGACTACAGACAGACAGGCAGACAGATACAAGGACTACAGACAGACACAAGGACTACAGACAGACAGACAGGCAGACACAAGGACTACAGACAGACACAAGGACTACAGACAGACAGGCAGGCAGACACAAGGACTACAGACAGACAGACAGACACAAGGACTACAGACAGGCAGGCAGGCAGACACAAGGACTACAGACAGACAGACAGACACAAGGACTACAGACAGACAGGCAGGCAGACACAAGGACTACAGACAGACAGACAGACACAAGGACTACAGACAGACAGACAGACTACAGACAGACACAAGGACTACAGACAGACAGACAGACACAAGGACTACAGACAGACAGGCAGGCAGACAGACAGGCTACAGACAGACAGACTACAGACAGGCAGACAGACACAAGGACTACAGACAGACTACAGACAGACAGACAGACACAAGGACTACAGACAGACAGGCAGGCAGACAGACAGGCAGGCAGACAGACAGACTACAGACAGGCAGACAGAAACAAGGACTACAGACAGACAGGCAGACAGACACAAGGACTACAGACAGACACAAGGACTACAGACAGGCAGGCAGACAGACACAAGGACTACAGACAGACAGGCAGACAGATACAAGGACTACAGACAGACACAAGGACTACAGACAGACAGACAGGCAGACACAAGGACTACAGACAGACACAAGGACTACAGACAGACAGGCAGGCAGACACAAGGACTACAGACAGACACAAGGACTACAGACAGACACAAGGACTACAGACAGGCAGGCAGACAGACTACAGACAGGCAGGATGTGTAGACAGACACAAGCACAGCATCTGACACAGAACAACATAAAGTCATCATTGGTGTTTTAATGTGAATAATAATAATTAATAATTCATATCTGAAGGTTTTAAAGAACAAATGAGTTTAATGAACTCTTTGTTTGTATTTCAGGTGCGAAACAGGAAGGGCTTCATCAAGATGGCTCTCAAACACGGGTGAGAGGTGTGACTGTGAATGGAGCTCGTAACACTGATCTGTGTGTGTGTGTATGTGTTATTGTGTGCGTGTCTGTGTTAATGTGTGTGTGTTAATGTGTGTGTGTGTGTGTGTGTGTGCAGAGCTCAGCTGGTTCCAGTCTTTTCTTTCGGAGAGAACGAGCTGTTTGATCAGATGAAGAATCCGACTGGTTCCCCTCTGAGGAGGCTGCAGGTTAGAGTTCATGCTACCCAGCAACCACCCAGCAACCACCCAGCAACCACATAGCAACCACCCAGCAACCACATAGCAACCACCCAGCAACCACCCAGCAACCACATAGCAACCACCCAGCAACCACCCAGCAACCACATAGCAACCACCCAGCAACCACATAGCAACCACACAGCTAGCTCCACAGAGTATATTAGCTTGTTAGCTAGTGGCTAATGGTTCATGTTTATATTAATGAGAACATGTTGCTAAGCTGTGTTAGCTTTGTATGATGTCAGCATGTTGTTGTGTGGAAACAGAACCGGCTGCAGAGCCTCATGGGAGTAGCGTTGCCTCTGTTCCATGCCAGAGGAGTTTTCCAGTATAACTTTGGGCTGATGCCGTACAGGAGCCCCATAAACACCATAGGTACGACCCAACGCTAATCTAATGTTTGTCTAATGTTAACATTCAGGGGCTGAGCTGACGTGTGTCCCTCTCTGTCCTCAGTGGGGAAGCCCATCCCAGTCGTCCAGACTCCCAGTCCCAGCAGCGAGGACATCGAGTCTCTGCATCAAGTTTACCTGCAGCACCTGACAGAGCTGTTCGAGGAGCACAAACACACCTACGGCCTGCAGGAGCACCAGCACCTCACCTTCATATGACCTACAGACCACTACAGACCACCTTCATATGACCTACAGACCAATACAGACCACCTACAGACCAATACAGACCAATACAGACCACCTTCATATAACCTACAGACCACCTAAGACCACCTTCATATAACCTACAGACCACCTAAGACCACCTTCATATAACCTACAGACCACTACAGACCATCTACGGACCACCTACAGATGACTGTTTCTTTGTCTCTGCTTGTAAAAATGAGTCTTTCTTTTCTGTGTAATAAGTGACGTCACATGATGATGATGATGATGATGATGTCACAGATGATTGACAGGTGGTGTGACATCACCGTTAATTAATCCACATGAGATGATGCAGTTTGATTTGAGCAGTTCCTTGTAATCAGTAATTAATCATATTTCCTAAAACATTATTGATTAATGTCAAAGTGATTGACGGCTGAACAGTTTACAGTTTGAAGTAAAAGTATTAAAAGTTCTGCAGATCAAAGTTCTCCTGACGTTCTTGTAGAAGTTCCACATGAAGGCATCGGTCTGAGTTATGATCAATACATGTTTCAGACAGGTGAGTCTGCAGCTGTGCAGGTAGAGCTGCGTGTCTGAGGACAGAGGTAAGCAGGCGCACAGAGGTAACCATGGCAACACGATTCAGAGACCTACCAGAAGTCATTTATACACATACAAACCACATAAACCAGGGGTCCCCAAACTACGGCCCCTGGGCCAGACCCCCCCCCCACACACACACACAATGGTATAGTCTGACGTGACTTTGCGACCGAGCCAAGGCGAACTGACAGAAGAACTAGACTAACAGACTACAAAATGCTGAAACTGTTGGAGAAACAGAAAATAGATTCAGCGTTTTCAAACAGCAGTAGACAGATTGTTTTATCCCGTGCAGTTTGTCTGATCTGTAAATATAACTATAAAAAACAGCTGGATCAAACCAAACTTGACCTTCAAAGATGGAAGGATCTTCTGTCTCATCGGCAGGACTGAAACCATCATCATAATATTCTGCCTGAGTTTACCTTTCAGTGTCTCCCTGTAAAAACCAAGAGTTTCTTTAAAGAACACAATTATTACCCTTTTTTGTGGCAGAAGAAGAACCAGAGGGTCAAACTCAGCTCTCAGGCCCCATATTCAAGGGGGGGCTTAACTTTTAGGAATAATTATCTTGCCTCTCAGTTTGTATTTGGCTGCATGCAGAGAACAGTGAGACCAGATATGAGATGGGATCTGTCCCGTTTATAGTCACAATCCTGCAATCCCATAATACTGAACACATTTGCTGCTTGGCAAGAATCTCATACACTTCTGGATCTAAATATAAATATATATTTATATTTATATACTCTGTGAGGTAACCCTAACCTCTCTCTCCACATCGCTGACACTAGACTACTAAGATGGAAAGATAATAAAATTCAAACGGTTGCCGGTTTATACATTCATGATGCATTTACCAACTTTCACCATTAAAAGAGAGAAATTCAACCTTCCTGAACATCGTTTCTTTAAATTCCTACTAATCAGAGACTGGGTTAAAGGGAATACTAAAGAAATATTTACTAATATTCCAAAAGAAACCCCTCTTGAATCCATTTATGTAACTCAGGTAGAACAACTAATATCTATTAGTACTAATATCTTCTATATCATTAATGACAATTAATGATATTAATGACTCATTTCAGCCGCTTGTACCCGTGATCTTGTTCTTTGGGTCGCTACCCAAAGCTCATGACCAGAGGTGAGGGTAGGAACCCAAAGCTCATGACCAGAGGTGAGGGTAGGAACCCAAAGCTCATGACCAGAGGTGAGGGTAGGAACCCAAAGCTCATGACCAGAGGTGAGGGTAGGAACCCAAAGCTCATGACCAGAGGTGAGGGTAGGAACCTTTCGGCTCAGCTCTCTCTTCACCACGACGGATCTGTGCAGAGTCCGCATTACTGCAGACGCCGCACCGATCCGCCTGTCGATCTCACGCTCCATCCTTCCCTCACTGTGAACAAGACCCCGAGGTACTTGAACTCCTCCACTTGGGGCAGAATCTCATCCCCGACCCGGAGAGTGCACTCCACCCTTTTCCGGTTGAGGACCATGGCCTCGGATTTGGAGGTGCTGGTTCTCATCCCGGCCGCTTCACACTCGGCTGCGAACCGATCCAGAGAGAGTTGGAGGTCACGGTCTGATGAAGCCAACAGGACCACATCATCTGCAAAAAGCAGTGACCCAATCCTGAGGTCACCAAACCGGACCCCCTCCACACCCTGGCTGCACCTAGAAATCCTGCCCATAAAGATTATGAACAGGATCGGTGACAAAGGGCAGCCCTGGCGGAGTCCAACCCTCACTGGAAACAAGTCCCACTTATTACCGGCAATGTGGACCAAGCTCTGACACCGGTCATACAGGGAACGGACGGCCCGTATCAGGGGGTCCGATACCCCGTATTCCCGGAGAACCCCCCACAGGACTCCCCGAGGGACACGGTCGAATGCCTTCTCCAAGTCCACAAAACACATGTGGACTGGTTGGGCAAACTCCCATGCACCCTCAAGGATCCTGCAGAGGGTGTAGAGCTGGTCCACACTGGTCCACTGCTCCTCCTGAATCCGAGGTTCGACTATCTGACGGACCCTCCTCTCCAGCACCCCCGAATAGACCTTACCAGGGAGACTGAGGGGTGTGATCCCCCTGTAATTGGAACACACCCTCCGGTCCCCCTTCTTAAAAAGAGGGACCACCACCCCAGTCTGCCAATCCAGAGGCACTGCCCCCGATGTCCACGTGATGCTGCAGAGTCGTGTCAACCATGACAGCCCCACAACATCCAGGGCCTTGAGGAACTCGGGGCAGATCTCATCCACCCCCGGGGCCCTGCCACCGAGGAGCTTTTTAATGACCTCGGCGACCTCCACCCCAGAGATAGGAGAGCCCACACCCGAGTCCCCCCGGCCCTGTTTCCTTACCGGAAGCGTTTTTACGACCTGCTACTTGAAATCAATGCCTTTCTCCTGACAAAGGGAAAATTGTCCCAGAGCCGATCGACACAGAATGGAAATGGGACCTCGCTCCAAGGCTCCCAGGCTCCACGGGCTCCAAGGCTCTCAGGCCCCCAGGCCCCCAGGCTCCAAGGCCCCCAGGCTCCCAGGCTCCAAGGCTTCAAGGCTCCAAGGCTCCAAGGCTTCAAGGCTCCCAGGCTCCCAGGCTCCAAGGCTCTAAGGCTCTAAGGCTCTAAGGCTCCCAGGCTCCCAGGCTCTAAGGCTCCCAGGCTCCCAGGCTCCCAGGCTCTAAGGCTCCCAGGCTCCCAGGCTCCAAGGCTCCCAGGCTCTAAGGCTCCCAGGCTCCAAGGCTCCCAGGCTCCCAGGCTTCAAGGCTCCCAGGCTCCCAGGCTCCAAGGCTCCCAGGCTAATCTGTGACACGTATTCCCACATCAAAGCTTTGGAGCTTAAAGTAGAGCTGCTTGTGCAAAAACAAGACTTCGCCCATCTGCCTGCTACTGGAAGCCTCTCAGCTGAGAAACCAGCGGTCCCGTTCCCGACAAGAAGGTCTAGGACCCACTGGAAACACTGAGGGAGGAGTTCGGTTCAAAGAGCTTCACGTCCACGTTAAAGAAATCAGCGTATTCACTCTTTTACTGCCGACAGCAACGACAGCCTGCCTTCTCTTCAATCTGACCTGGCTGAGTTTCAGACCATGCTGCCCTCCCAAAGGAGACCGACCCCAACATGAGGAAGCAAACGAGATGTCCAGTTTTTGGGAGCAGATATATCTGTGAGCATGAAGCTGATGAGTCTGGCTGTAACTGGAAGCTGACGTCGGTCTTCTCACCAGTCAGAAGCGCTGATATGATAAACCTACTGAGTTCAACAGCAATGAAGATTAAAACATGTCATCATAGTAATGCTCTTTTTATACAGTGATGTCACTCTGCAGTAAGTCCTCTGCTGATAGGCTGCTTGTGTTTTCTATCTGCGTCCCTGAGGTGAGCAGTACATACAAACCCAGCTCACCTACAGAAGACCTGTTGTGTTTTACTATTATTCTGTATTAATATTATTTCACTATCTGTAAAGACACTTATGGTTTGTTAACTCAACTGTACCTTTTACTAAACCACCTCATTCTTACCATCAGGTTGTGTTCTGTTATCAAATCAACAGGTGGCGCCAAATCCAAACGAAGGGCAGCTGCAACAAATGATCATTATAACTCCACAATAACACAGACCCGTATCACTTCCTGTTAGAGGCCCCCAGTCACAGGAACGTTGATGTGGCCCCCACTGAAAAACTATGGAGACCCCTGATATAAATAATATAAACCATATAAACCAGGACCAGGTCCTCTGATTCATGATCAATAAACTGATTCATGATCAATAAACTGATTCATGATCAATAAACTGATTCATGATCAATAAACTGATTGATTCCCTGAAGTTTAACTTCATCAGTAATTAATATATTTATAAGGACAGTAATATAAACTATATAGATATAATATATACATATATTCATATATAAAGTATATAGATATAATATACATATATATTTATATATAAACTATATAGATATAATATACATATATATTTATATATAAACTATATATATGTATTCATATATAAACTATATAGATATAATATATAGTTTATAAACAGCAATTGTATTTTTAAAAACTTTATTGACAAATTTTTACATCATCAGTTTGAGTAAATAAACATCTGTGTCTTCACTGCGCATGCGCGTCCCGTTAAGGCACGCACGCACGGTGGACGCACGCGCTTTGCTGGGACCCGGACATGGGTGAGGATGTTTACTGGCTGCTGATTGGCTGCTGGGCGGAGATGAGGAAGAGGAGGAGAGAGTTTAGTTTACAGAAGAAGAAGAGCTGTGACAGAGAGAAGAAGAAGAAGAAGAGCGCACCGTAGAAGAAGAAGTGTGGAGGTTTGCTCTCAAACAGCTGGCACAATAAAAAGCAGGAGAACCGCAGAAGAAGAAGTAGGAGGACAAACTTTTCTTCAAGTCTTCGCGCGTTCCCGCTGCGCGTGCCTGCTGCCTGCGGCTGCTCGCAGGCAGGGCCGCGCATGCGCAGTGAGTTGGG
The DNA here is from genome assembly GCF_027409825.1 of Scomber japonicus. Lineage (NCBI taxonomy): Eukaryota > Metazoa > Chordata > Actinopteri > Scombriformes > Scombridae > Scomber > Scomber japonicus. The sequence goes on along the minus strand of NC_070599.1, from coordinate 28,949,834 downwards.
TGTGAGCAGAATATAATGGAGCTGCTGTGTCAGATGGCCCGGCGGTGACGTCACTGGAGCGGCGGGAGCGCGCGCTGCCGTGCGTGTGAACGTGAGTGTTTACTACAGTGACGTCAGAGGTCATGATCGATGGCTTTGATTTAATGTTTAAAGATCAGCTGATCAGGAGTCAACTTCATACTGAGTGATTACTGATTATAGATTAGCTGCAGAAACTCCAGTCATCACTTTATTATATTTATAAGCTATTATTATTATAACTTTTTATTATAACTTATTAATATTATAATAAGTTATTATAATATTAATAAGTTATAATAATAACTTATTATAATGAGTTGTTGTCTGTGTTTACACACCAGGTTTACTTTCTTTGTTCAGGACAATTTTAAAACTGAATCATTTATGAACATCATTTACAGCTGACAGAATATATAAAATATATATACTATAATTATATAATATAAATATATATAATATAAATATATATAATATAAATATATATACTATAAATATATAATATAAATATATAATATAAATATATAATAATGTTTCAGCGTTACAGTGTTTTAGTAGCAAAGTCTTTTAGTTACTATACTTCCACCACAGAGACACAGGAAACACTAAGAGGAGGAAGGAAGGAAGGAAGGAAGGAAGGAAGGAAGGAAGGAAAGGAAACACTAAGAGGGAATCTGATGCTAAACACACTGTAAATGTGTCAGATATCACTGATATGACTAACTCACACTACTATAGTTACTATGGTTACTATAATAACTCACACTGCTATAGTTACTATGGTTACTATAATAACTCACACTGCTATAGTTACTATAGTTACTATAATAACTCACACTGATATAGTTACTATGGTTACTATAATAACTCACACTGATATAGTTACTATGGTTACTATAATAACTCACACTGATATAGTTACT
>NC_070599.1:28938893-28943893 GCF_027409825.1 Scomber japonicus | reverse complement strand
CCTTTGGAGGGGCCCCACCCCTAGGTTGGGAACCACTGGACTAAAGTAGCTAACTGTATATAAAGTAGTGTAAACTAGCTAACTGTATATAAAGTAGTATAAACTAGCTAACTGTATATAAAGTAGTATAAACTAGCTAACTGTATATAAAGTAGCATAAACTAGCTAACTGTATATAAAGTAGTGTAAACTAGCTAACTGTATATAAAGTAGTATAAACTAGCTAACTGTATATAAAGTAGTATAAACTAGCTAACTGTATATAAAGTAGTGTAAACTAGCTAACTGTATATAAAGTAGTATAAACTAGCTAACTGTATATAAAGTAGTATAAACTAGCTAACTGTATATAAAGTAGTATAAACTAGCTAACTGTATATAAAGTAGTATAAACTAGCTAACTGTATATAAAGTAGTATAAACTAGCTAACTGTATATAAAGTAGTGTAAACTAGCTAACTGTATATAAAGTAGTAAACTAGCTAACTGTATATAAAGTAGTATAAACTAGCTAACTGTATATAAAGTAGTGTAAACTAGCTAACTGTATATAAAGTAGTATAAACTAGCTAACTGTATATAAAGTAGTGTAAACTAGCTAACTGTATATAAAGTAGTAAACTAGCTAACAGTATATAAAGTAGTATAAACTAGCTAACTGTATATAAAGTAGTATAAACTAGCTAACTGTATATAAAGTAGTGTAAACTAGCTAACTGTATATAAAGTAGTAAACTAGCTAACTGTATATAAAGTAGTGTAAACTAGCTAACTGTATATAAAGTAGTAAACTAGCTAACTGTATATAAAGTAGTATAAACTAGCTAACTGTATATGAAGTAGTGTAAACTAGCTAACTGTATATAAAGTAGTATAAACTAGCTAACTGTATATAAAGTAGCTAACTAGCTAACTGTATATAAAGTAGTATAAACTAGCTAACTGTATATAAAGTAGCTAACTAGCTAACTGTATATAAAGTAGTATAAACTAGCTAACTGTATATAAAGTAGTGTAAACTAGCTAACTGTATATAAAGTAGTGTAAACTAGCTAACTGTATATAAAGTAGTGTAAACTAGCTAACTGTATATAAAGTAGCTAACTAGCTAACTGTATATAAAGTAGTGTAAACTAGCTAACTGTATATAAAGTAGTGTAAACTAGCTAACTGTATATAAAGTAGTAAACTAGCTAACTGTATATAAAGTAGTGTAAACTAGCTTACTGTATATAAAGTAGTATAAACTAGCTAACAGTATATAAAGTAGTATAAACTAGCTAACTGTATATAAAGTAGTATAAACTAGCTAACTGTATATAAAGTAGTAAACTAGCTAACTGTATATAAAGTAGTATAAACTAGCTAACTGTATATGAAGTAGTGTAAACTAGCTAACTGTATATAAAGTAGTATAAACTAGCTAACTGTATATAAAGTAGCTAACTAGCTAACTGTATATAAAGTAGTATAAACTAGCTAACTGTATATAAAGTAGCTAACTAGCTAACTGTATATAAAGTAGTATAAACTAGCTAACTGTATATAAAGTAGTGTAAACTAGCTAACTGTATATAAAGTAGTGTAAACTAGCTAACTGTATATAAAGTAGTGTAAACTAGCTAACTGTATATAAAGTAGTATAAACTAGCTAACTGTATATAAAGTAGTATAAACTAGCTAACAGTATATAAAGTAGTATAAACTAGCTAACTGTATATAAAGTAGTATAAACTAGCTAACTGTATATAAAGTAGTGTAAACTAGCTAACTGTATATAAAGTAGTGTAAACTAGCTAACTGTATATAAAGTAGTATAAACTAGCTAACTGTATATAAAGTAGTGTAAACTAGCTAACCGTATATAAAGTAGCGTAAACTAGCTAACCGTATATAAAGTAGCGTAAACTAGCTAACTGTATATAAAGTAGTATAAACTAGCTAACTGTATATAAAGTAGTGTAAACTAGCTAACTGTATATAAAGTAGTATAAACTAGCTAACTGTATATAAAGTAGTAAACTAGCTAACTGTATATAAAGTAGTATAAACTAGCTAACCGTATATAAAGTAGTATAAACTAGCTAACTATATAAAGTAGTGTAAACTAGCTAACCGTATATAAAGTAGTATAAACTAGCTAACTGTATATAAAGTAGTATAAACTAGCTAACTGTATATAAAGTAGTAAACTAGCTAACTGTATATAAAGTAGTGTAAACTAGCTAACCGTATATAAAGTAGTATAAACTAGCTAACTGTATATAAAGTAGTGTAAACTAGCTAACCGTATATAAAGTAGTATAAACTAGCTAACTGTATATAAAGTAGTGTAAACTAGCTAACCGTATATAAAGTAGTATAAACTAGCTAACTGTATATAAAGTAGTATAAACTAGCTAACTGTATATAAAGTAGTGTAAACTAGCTAACTGTATATAAAGTAGTATAAACTAGCTAACTGTATATAAAGTAGTATACACTAGCTAACTGTATATAAAGTAGTATAAACTAGCTAACTGTATATAAAGTAGTGTAAACTAGCTAACTGTATATAAAGTAGCGTAAACTAGCTAACTGTATATAAAGTAGTATAAACTAGCTAAATGTGTGTCTGTATATAATGTGTGTATATAATGTGTGTATCTGTGTGTATCTGTGTGTATCTGTGTGTAGATGAGCGGGGGGAAGAAGCGGAGCGGCTTTCAGATCACCAGTGTGACGTCAGACTTCAACAATCAAACTCCGGCCGGCCAATCAGCTCCCAGCGTGTTCCTGAGCGCGGTCCAATCAGCAGCGTGTCCTCAGGGCAGCTCGTCCCAGCCGTCCACTCCGTCCCTGAAGAGGAAATACATTTCCCAGGATGCCGCGGTGCAGGGGGCTGGAACCTCCAGGTTCCGGGTGGTGCGGCTGGCAGGGGGGGCGGGCGGGGCGGGGTGGGGGGAGTCGTTTCGCCGGGGGCGATGGACGTGCATGGACCTGATGGAGCGGGGGGCGGGGCTCCAGCAGGGGGCGGGGCTCCAACTGGGGGCGGGCTTCCGCCGGGTGATGGACAGCATGAGACACGCCCACTCACTGGAGTCCCTGGAGATGATTGGTCGGGACAAAGACAGGGGCGGGGTCTACTCCCATGACGGGGAAGGGGGGGGGATCGTACTGCACAGTGGGCCCCCGTCCCCCACCCACCAACAGCCAATCACAATCCGGCTCCTGGACCACAATGATCCAATGGGAGTGAAGGGTTTAGACTCCACCCCTCCCCCCCCTTCTCCCCGCCCACGAAACATCCCCCCCCCTCTCCGGTTGGACGTCGATGCTGCAGGGCGGGTATGTCCTCACCTGTCTGTCCCCACCTGTCTGTCCCCACCTGTCTGTCCTCACCTGTCTGTCCCCACCTGTCTGTCCTCACCTGTCTGTCCCCACCTGTCTGTCCCCACCTGTCTGTCCTCACCTGTCTGTCCCCACCTGTCTGTCCTCACCTGTCTGTCCCCACCTGTCTGTCCTCACCTGTCTGTCCCCACCTGTCTGTCCCCACCTGTCTGTCCTCACCTGTCTGTCCCCACATGTCTGTCCCCACCTGTCTGTCCTCACCTGTCTGTCCCCACCTGTCTGTCCCCACCTGTCTGTCCTCTCCTGTCCCCACCTCTCTACCAGTCTGTCTTCTGTTGGTTGCCATGGTTTCAGTGTCTCATCTGTCTCTCTCTCAGTCTGTCCTCAGGCTGTCTCACTCTCAGCCCAGCTCCCCCCCCGCTGGACCATACCACCCGTCTCTGACCCCCATTCAGACCCCCGGAGCCTTCAGTCTGGACCAAACCATCTTCCACCTGCCGGGGGACGCCAGGTAACTTCCTGTTTACCTGTTTACAGTTTACCTGTCTGTCTGTTTACAGCCTGTTGACCTGTCTGTCTGTTTACAGTCTGTTGACCTGTCTGTCTGTCTGTTTACAACCTGTTGACCTGTCTGTCTGTCTGTCTGTTTACAGCCTGTTGACCTGTCTGTCTGTTTACAGCCTGTTGACCTGTCTGTCTGTCTGTTTACAGTCTGTTGACCTGTCTGTCTGTTTACAGCCTGTTGACCTGTCTGTCTGTTTACAGCCTGTTGACCTGTCTGTCTGTCTGTTTACAGTCTGTTGACCTGTCTGTCTGTCTGTTTACAGTCTGTTGACCTGTCTGTCTGTTTACAGTCTGTTGACCTGTCTGTCTGTCTGTTTACAGCCTGTTGACCTGTCTGTCTGTCTGTTTACAGTCTGTTGACCTGTCTGTCTGTCTGTCTGTTTACAGTCTGTTGACCTGTCTGTCTGTTTACAGCCTGTTGACCTGTCTGTCTGTCTGTTTACAACCTGTTGACCTGTCTGTCTGTTTACAGCCTGTTGACCTGTCTGTCTGTTTACAGCCTGTTGACCTGTCTGTCTGTCTGTTTACAGTCTGTTGACCTGTCTGTCTGTCTGTTTACAGTCTGTTGACCTGTCTGTCTGTTTACAGTCTGTTGACCTGTCTGTCTGTCTGTTTACAGCCTGTTGACCTGTCTGTCTGTCTGTTTACAGTCTGTTGACCTGTCCGTCTGTCTGTCTGTTTACAGTCTGTTGACCTGTCCGTCTGTCTGTCTGTTTACAGTCTGGTGACCTGTCTGTCTGTTTACAGCCTGTTGACCTGTCTGTCTGTCTGTTTACAACCTGTTGACCTGTCTGTCTGTCTGTTTACAACCTGTTGACCTGTCTGTCTGTTTACAGCCTGTTGACCTGTCTGTCTGTCTGTTTACAGTCTGTTGACCTGTCTGTCTGTTTACAGCCTGTTGACCTGTCTGTCTGTTTACAGTCTGTTGACCTGTCTGTCTATCAGTTTACAGTCTGTTGACCTGTCTGTCTGTTTACAGCCTGTTGACCTGTCTGTCTGTCTGTTTACAACCTGTTGACCTGTCTGTCTGTCTGTTTACAACCTGTTGACCTGTCTGTCTGTTTACAGCCTGTTGACCTGTCTGTCTGTTTACAGCCTGTTGACCT
>NC_070599.1:28858893-28933893 GCF_027409825.1 Scomber japonicus | reverse complement strand
TGACCCACTCCCACTCACACGTCCGACCTGGACAGCGTTGTCACGGTTACAGACTGATAATTCCACTAACAAGGGGGCCTGTTAGTAACCATGACAACAGGACTGATCCAGATTCTTTGTGTGATGATGATGATGATGATGATGATGATGATGATGATGATGAGAGTCTAATGCATTAATGTGTAACTGTGTTCAAATTGAAATAAATGATTTAAAGACAAAAAGAAGAATAGCTCACTTTATTCTGCTGCTGGTGCGAAAACAAACCCGGGTCAGTATATTAACCCGGGTCAGTATATTAACCCGGGTCAGTACACTAACCCGGGTCAGTACACTAACCCAGGTCAGTACTCTAACCCGGGTCAGTACTAACCCGGGTCAGCACACTAACCCGGGTCAGTACATTAACCCGGGTCAGTACATTAACCCGGGTCAGTACTCTAACCCGGGTCAGTACTCTAACCCAGGTCAGTACATTAACCCGGGTCAGTACTCTAACCCGGGTCAGTACATTAACCCGGGTCAGTACTCTAACCCGGGTCAGTACACTAACCCGGGTCAGTACTCTAACCCAGGTCAGCACACTAACCCGGGTCAGTACTCTAACCTGGGTCAGTACAGTGTACAGTAAGTGTATATATTATTATAATATATTTATTTATTTATTATTCATTTATTATTACTTATTATTATTATATATTATTATGTCTTATTATTTATCACCAGCATGCTGCAGTTCCGTCCTCCACCAGCAGGAGGCGGAAACGCGTCTACATGAACATCAGTAGAAGAAGAGGAGCAGGAAGCGGAAGTGACGGAGCAGTGCAGCGCGCTGTTAGAGGGGGAAGTTTAACTTGTAGATGTAAACAAACAGACAGACAGAGAAAACAGGGTTAGGAGTTTAAAACTAGTTTATATCAGCTGGTTTATAACCGCTAGTTTATATCAGCTAGTTTATACTAAGAGGAGACGCTGCTAACAGGTAAGCTAACTGTTACTGACACCTCGTCTACTCTCCTCCTCTCATCCTCCTCTCCTCTCATCCTCTCCTCTTCTCCTCCTCCTCTCCTCTTCCTCCTCCTCTCCTCCTCCTCCTCTCCTCTCATCCTCTCCTCTCCTCTCTTCTCATCCTCCTCTCATCCTCCTCTCTTCTCATCCTCCTCTCCTACTCTCTTCTCCTCCTCCTCCTCTCCTGTCATCCTCCTCTCCTCTCCTCCTCCTCTCATCCTTTTCTCCTCCTCTCCTCTCCTCTCATCCTCTTCCTCCTCCTCTCCTCTCATCCTCTTCTCCTCCTCTCTTGTCATCCTCCTCTCCTCCTCTTCTCATCCTCTTCTCCTCTCCTACTCTCTTCTCCTCCTCCTCTCCTCTCATCCTCCTCTCCTCCTCTTCTCATCCTCTTCTCCTCTCCTACTCTCTTCTCCTCCTCCTCTCCTACTCTCTTCTCCTCCTCCTCCTCTCCTCTTCTCCTCTCCTCCTCTTCTCCTCCTCCTCTCCTCCTCTCTCCTCCTCCTCTCCTCCATTTTTATTACCCTGCTTGTTTCTTTATTGACAGGATGAAGAGCTCCGCCTCTTTCCTCTCGCCTCCCCCCTCCCCTCATCCCGCCCCCCTCCCCCTCCCCTCCTCCTCTTCTCTGATTGGCTGCCCTGAGCTCGACCTCTCTGTCACTGTCAGCCCCGCCCCCAAGACTGGACCCCCCCACAGGAAGCCCCGCCCCCTCCAGACAGGAAGGAAGAGGAACTCAAAGGTAATGACGTCACTCTGTAGCGATGACGTCAGTCTGTAGTGATGATGTCACTCTAGTGATGACATCATTGTGTGTTTGTACAGGTGGTCGTCACGGTAACACCGGAGCCTCACATCCCACAGAGCAGTGACGTGTTGCCTCAGCAGCCAACCAGCAGCCTGAGGAGGACAAGAGGTGGTCGCCATGGTAACGTGACATCACTTCCTGTGTGTTTTTGTAATTTTTTGTGGTTGATTTTAATGTTTGGTCCAATCTGACTGAACATCAATGAATCCATGTAGACAGTTTATGACATCATCACTCTGCACCACAGTGGTGTTTGCATCAGTGACAGTTTCCTCTCCTCTGATAGGTGGATCCCCCACACAGAGGGCAGAGCTTCCTCCCCCATCGTCCAATGAGGATCCAGGATGTCTGGAGGAGGCGGAGCTACACAGCACACTGGCCCTGAGGGCGGAGCTTCAGTCACTGCAGGTTCTCACTGGTCATCAATATGTTACCATGGTAACCAAGGTTATCAGTAGCGTTACCATGGTAACCAGGGTTATCAGTAGCATTACCATGATAACCAAGGTTATCAGTAGTATTACCATGGTAACCAAGGTTATCCGTAGTATTACCACGGTAACCAAGGTTATCAATAGCATGATCACGGTAACCAAGGTTATCAATAGCATGACCACGGTAACCAAGGTTATCAGTAGTATTACCATGGTAACCAAGGTTATCAGTAGTATTACCACGGTAACCAACGTTATCAGTAGTATTACCACGGTAACCAACGTTATCAGTAGCATGACCATGGTAACCAAGGTTATCAATGGCATGACCATGGTAACCAAGGTTATCAATAGCATGACCATGGTAACCAAGGTTATCAGTAGTATTACCATGGTAACCAAGGTTATCAGTAGTATTACCATGGTAACCAATGTTATCAGTAGCATGACCACGGTAACCAAGGTTATCAATGGCATGACCATGGTAACCAAGGTTATCAGTAGTATTACCATGGTAACCAAGGTTATCAATAGCATGACCATGGTAACCAAGGTTATCAGTAGTATTACCATGGTAACCAAGGTTATCAGTAGTATTACCACGGTAACCAAGGTTATCAATAGCATGACCACGGTAACCAAGGTTATCAATAGCATGACCACGGTAACCAAGGTTATCAGTAGTATTACCACGGTAACCAACGTTATCAGTAGTATTACCACGGTAACCAACGTTATCAGTAGCATGACCATGGTAACCAAGGTTATCAATAGCATGACCATGGTAACCAAGGTTATCAGTAGTATTACCATGGTAACCAATGTTATCAGTAGCATGACCACGGTAACCAAGGTTATCAATGGCATGACCATGGTAACCAAGTTTATCAGTAGCGTTACCATGGTAACCAAGGTTATCAGTAGCGATACCATGGTAACCAAGGTTATCAGTAAGGTTTGTTACCATGGTAACCATTGTTGTGTTCCTGCAGGGGGCGGAGTTTAACTCCCAGAAGGCCGTTCAGGAGACTCTACGGAAGTCAGAGAGGACCAAAAACCTGATCAACAGCAGAGCGACTGAAGGTTAGAACGTAAAGATACTAGTTAGTAGTTAGTAGAGAAGTACAGATGTGATGCTCTCTCTCTCTCTGTCTCTGTCTCTCTCTCTCTGTCTGTCTGTCTGTCTGTCTCTCTCTCTCTCTCTCTGTGTGTGTCTCTCTCTCTCTCTCTCTGTCTCTCTCTCTATCTCTGTCTGTCTCTCTGTCTCTCTCTCTCTCTCTCTCTGTCTCTCTCTCTGTGTCTCTCTCTGTCTCTCTCTGTCTCTCTCTCTCTCTCTCTCTCTGTCTCTCTCTCTCTCTCTCTCTCTAGGAGTGAATGTCTCTCGCTCTCAGCTCCTCTTCACCTCATTGGTCAGCGTTGACGTGCAGCAGGATCAGCTGATCAGCCAGGTGCTGCAGGATAGGCTGCTGCTGGCCCCGCCCCCCCGTAGTCATGACAACAAGGCAGCAGACGGCCCCTCCCCCCTCCTCTTCATGACCTCTGACCTGCTCAGACAGAAGCCCCTCCCACTGGAGGAGGAGCCAATGAAGATGAAGCTCCGCCCATCAACGTGTCCCGCCGCCGCAACCTTTGACCTCTACAGCCGGAGGAGCCGCTGGGAGGCCTGACCCCCCCCCCCCCCCCGCTCTCTGATTGGCTGGGAGGACTGCCCCCCCCCTCTGATTGTGTATTTCGATGAGTTTGTAGTTTCAATAAAGTTGTTTCGGTCATTGTGTGATGATGTCATTCCTGTCCAATCAGAAGCCTCGCTCTTCTTCTTGTTCATCATTATAATAAACTACAGAATAATAAACTATATATAATAAACTACAGAATAATAAACTATAATAAACTACAGAATAATAAACTATATATAATAAACTACAGAATAATAAACTATATATAATAAACTACAGAATAATAAACTATAATAAACTACAGAATAATAAACTATATATAATAAACTACAGAATAATAAACTATAATAAACTACAGAATAATAAACTATATATAATAAACTACAGAATAATAAACTATATATAATAAACTACAGAATAATAAACTATAATAAACTACAGAATAATAAACTATATATAATAAACTACAGAATAATAAACTATAATAAACTACAGAATAATAAACTATATATAATAAACTACAGAATAATAAACTATAATAAACTACAGAATAATAAACTATATATAATAAACTACAGAATAATAAACTATATATAATAAACTACAGAATAATAAACTATATATAATAAACTACAGAATAATAAACTATATATAATAAACTACAGAATAATAAACTATAATAAACTACAGAATAATAAACTATATATAATAAACTACAGAATAATAAACTATATATAATAAACTACAGAATAATAAACTATATATAATAAACTACAGAATAATAAACTATAATAAACTACAGAATAATAAACTATATATAATAAACTACAGAATAATAAACTATATATAATAAACTACAGAATAATAAACTATATATAATAAACTACAGAATAATAAACTATATATAATAAACTACAGAATAATAAACTATATATAATAAACTACAGAATAATAAACTATAATAAACTACAGAATAATAAACTATATATAATAAACTACAGAATAATAAACTATAATAAACTACAGAATAATAAACTATATATAATAAACTACAGAATAATAAACTACAGAATAATAAACTATATATAATAAACTACAGAATAATAAACTATAATAAACTACAGAATAATAAACTATAGAATAATAAACTATATAATAAACTCATTATAATAAATCATTATAATAAACTACAGAATAATAAACTATATATAATAAACTACAGAATAATAAACTACAGAATAATAAACTATATATAATAAATCATTATAATAAACTACAGAATAATAAACTACAGAATAATAAACTATATATAATAAACTACAGAATAATAAACTACAGAATAATAAACTATATATAATAAACTACAGAATAATAAACTACAGAATAATAAACTATATATAATAAACTACAGAATAATAAACTATATAATGAATCCTAAATACTAAAAGACTTGTGTTGATGCATGAAGTGAAGAAATGAACATTATTAATAAAGGGTTAGCAGGGTTATGCTAATCAGCTGATTGGTCCAGTTAATTATTTTATTGACATTAATCACATGAGCCGGATCATTTACAGGAAGTCAGAATTACACATGAAGATATTTACACAATAAGAGTTTAAAACATTAAAGCCTTTAAATATTAAATATATGCTATCATGATAATAATAACTAGTCTCATATATACAGTAACACCATCCTGCAGTAGATATACATACAGATATATATTAGGGCTGTCAAACCACAAACCATTCATTTAATCACAATTAATCACATTTTGAATTGCATGTTTAACCGTTACAGAGGCAGCGTGCACCAGGAGACAGACTCTGTAACATCCTGCTTGTGGTATGTAGGTTTATACTTTGATAGAAACTAGTATGTGTGATATTAAAGACCAGAATGTTTCACTTTACTACGTTAAATAACACGTTTAAGTGTTTTTATCATTATCACCATTTTATACCTTAATAAGGGAAACGCATCCTGGTGGAGACACAACTCATAAAATCCTAAATACTGTAAGAACTGGGCATGTTACTGTTTGTGTTATAAATGTGAGAGTTTAAACCAGTTTCTGTTCTGTTCAGTTAGAGTGCTGTTTTTCCCGAGTGTCTGTGAACGTGTCTTGAGAGACGTGCAGCGTGCAGGTGTGTTGTTGTTGTTAGCCTCGGCAGCACGTGTGTGGCTAATAAGGAGCTACGCCCGCAGTAGGCTGGGTAATAAAAAGCTAAACCGGCTAACGTCTCGGTGTTATTGAGGGACGTTACAATATATTAAAAATATGAGTGGAAATATTTTACTTACATCTCATTTTCCATCCCTGCCTGTTGAAGAGTTTAAATCCTGTTATTTTCCATTTGAAGGCAGTTTTAAGCCCATAATGTAAAGCATTTCTTACCAGAGTGTCTTAACTGGGAATCAATCACGGCTCTGCTGCGACTCCCACACTCCAAAATGGTCCTTTGGTGGAGCTGAGGCTGGCTTGGCTGCACCTGGGTGTTTAGCGTGGAGGTGCTAACTCAAACTCCACGTACTCCGGTGGTAGTTAAACTCCGTTTGACACAGGTTGCATTTTACTTTTGACTTGTCAACTGAAGCGTCTGGAAGTGTTTTAAAGTTAAACAAGCCGTTCAAAAGTCCAGTAGCTCTCTTACTTTCCATCAGCGCGGTAGGTTTACTGCAGGAGGCCACTTCAAAGCATAGCGCTACAGCTAGAGGAGCCGTCTACGGGGGAGTAGAAGGGACAAAAAGGCTTGCAACATTAAAATGAGATTAAAAAAATTAACGCGTTATGGATTGCATTAATCTAATCGCGATTAACACGTTAACGCTGACAGCCCTAATAATATTTAATATTTATAATATTTAATATTTATAATATTTAATGATTATAATATTTAATTTTTATTATATTTAATATTTAATGATTATTATATTTAATATTTATAATATTTAATATTTATAATATTTAATATTTATAATATTTAATATTTATAATATTTAATTTTTATTATATTTAATATTTATAATATTTAATGATTATAATATTTAATGATTATAATATTTAATGATTATAATATTTAATATTTATAATATTTAATGATTATAATATTTAATATTTATAATATTTAATGATTATAATATTTAATATTTATAATATTTAATGTTTATAATATTTAATAATAAGGTGTAATGACAGACTGTGGCCACCAGGTGTCGCCGTGGGTCAAAGTGAACACAAATATTACAGCTGATAAAACATCACATCAACCCAGAACCCTCCCAGACCAGAACCCTGACCCTCCCAGACCAGAACCCTCCCAGACCAGAACCCTCCCAGACCAGAACCCTGACCCTCCCATCCCAGACCAGAACCGTAACCCTCCCAGACCAGAACCCTAACCCTCCCATCCCAGACCAGAACCCTCCCAGACCAGAACCCTAACCCTCCCAGACCAGAACCCTGACCACATCAAACTAAATATTTATAATAATTAAAATATTAAAATATTAAAATATTAAAATATTAAAATATGAACAGCATCAATAACACAGTGAGAAGAATCGTCCAATCAGCTGTCGGTGTAACCGGAAACCAGAGTCCTCAATTTCCTGTTTCAAAATAAAAGCAACTGTTTGTTCTGTTGTCATGGTAATATACTGTGTGTGTGTGTGTGTGTGTGTGTGTGTGTGTGTGTGTGTGTGTGTGTTACCTGCTCTCACTGAGGAGTACACAACATCTGGCTCTGATGGCTGAGCTGCAACACACACACACATACACACACACACACACACACACACACACACACACACATACACAAACACACACACACACATACACACATAGACACACACACAGAGTTTTGGTTATGTATAAATTAAGAACTAGTGATGTCACACGTCACTAACATCTACAGGGAAAAAAAGTTGTGTGTGTGTGTGTGTGTGTGTGTATGGTTGTCATGGTTACCAGGTCTCTGTCCAGTTGACCCCTGACCTCTGATGACAACCTGACCGTAGGTGACATCAGCAGGACCTGAAAGAGAGTTCAGTCTGTTAGAGTGTGTGTGTGTGTGTGTGTGTGTGTACCTGCAGTGTGTGTGTGTGTGTGTGTGTGTGTGTGTGTGTGTGTGTACCTGCAGTGTGTGTGTGTGTGTGTGTGTGTGTGTGTGTGTGTGTGTACCTGCAGTGTGTGTGTGTGTGTGTACCTGCAGTGTGTGTGTGTGTGTGTGTGTGTGTACCTGCAGTGTGTGTGTGTGTGTACCTGCAGTGTGTGTGTGTGTGTACCTGCAGTGTGTGTGTGTGTGTGTGTGTGTACCTGCAGTGTGTGTGTGTGTGTACCTGCAGTGTGTGTGTGTGTGTGTGTGTGTACCTGCAGTGTGTGTGTGTGTGTGTGTGTGTGTGTGTGTGTGTACCTGCAGTGTGTGTGTGTGTGCGTGTACCTGCAGTGTGTGTGTGTGTGTGTACCTGCAGTGTGTGTGTGTGTGTGTGTGTGTGTGTGTGTGTGTGTACCTGCAGTGTGTGTGTTGACTCCAGAGTAAATCGTCTCCGGCTCAACAGGAGGTTTCCTCCCTGAAATGAAACGGACCAATAAGATTGTTAGTTTTCAGAGGGGCGGGGCTAGAAGCTGTCAGTCAGGTTGATTGACAGGTATGACGTACTTCTCTTATTGGCTGCCTGAGTGATGGTGACGTCAGCGTAGGTGGGGTCTGCAGGTGGAGGTGCGTCAGTGTCTTCTGAGGAGCAGTCAATGACATCATCAGTCAGTGACATCATCAACATGTAAACTATCAGTCAGTGACATCATCAACATGTAAACTATCAGTCAATGACATCATCAACATGTAAACTATCAGTCAATGACATCATCAACATGTAAACTATCAGTCAGTGACATCATATTTAGTAATACTTTAATCTCGAGGGTTAGGTTTGAATCCTCGCTGAACTAAGATGACGTGAGTTACAAACCAGCAGCTGAAACACATTTCAGGAGGAAACATGATGGAAGTTAGAATAAAATATGAAAGTTATGAAAAAATAAATCACAGTTTCTTTAATTAACTGAGTGACACTGACAGCATCACGTGTTAATGATCAAACTAAAGGGGACGTTTGCTTCGTTCAGAGGAAACAGCTGAGGCTCAGAGCAGCGTTTCACATCCTCTGAATGTTGATAATATATAATATAATAATATAATATTATAATAACACTCTGATCATATATATTATATATATCATAATAAGAGTCTGATAATATAGATAATATATATGATAATAACGATGAAGGATCAGGACCCTGAACTAAGTGATTGTGATCCTGGTTTTCAGAGACACGGTTCAGGGTCCTGATGAAGGTGTGGTTACCATGGAGACGGGTTAGGGTTAGGGTCTGGTTACCATGGAGACGTGGTTGATCTTTGGTATCTGTTTGTTTCCTCCACAGCAGCAGAACCACAACCAGCAGCAGAACCAGAAGAACCAGAGAACCCAGCGATGCTAGGATGGCGGTGGTGATGGTGGAGGATCCTGGAGGAGGAGAAGGAGGAGAAGGAGGAGAGGCTGAGAGAGGAGGAGAAGGAGGAGAGGCTGAGAGAGGAGGAGAGGTAGTAGGAGCAGCTGGAGGAGGAATCAGTAGATCAGTAGTTCAGTGGGTTAGGGTTAGGGTTAATCAGTTTATTAACTCTACTGTCATATAAACAGGAAGTGATGTCAGTGTACTGACCTTTGACCCTCAGCCTGCTCCTTGCAGATTCTCCAGCCAGATCAACAGAACACGAGTAGAGACCTTCATCAGACTGTTGGACGTTACTGATGGTGAGCTCTCCTTTAGGGTTAGATGTGATATTTGCACCGTTCTTTAATAAATTAGCTGGTAGTGTGGAACCATCTCTGGTCCTACAGCGCAGAGTGACATCACTTCCTGCCAGCACAGGAAGAGCAGGGATCTCCAGCTTAAAGGGAATATCTGAACAACAGACAGAGTTACAGTCACATAGAGACAGAGTTACAGTCAGACAGAGTTACAGTCACATAGAGACAGAGTTACAGTCATATAGAGACAGAGTTACAGTCACATAGAGACAGAGTTACAGTCATATAGAGACAGAGTTACAGTCATATAGAGACAGAGTTACAGTCACATAGAGACAGAGTTACAGTCACATAGAGACAGAGTTACAGTCACATAGAGACAGAGTTACAGTCAGACAGAGTTACAGTCATATAGAGACAGAGTTACAGTCACATAGAGACAGAGTTACAGTCACATAGAGCCAGAGTTACAGTCACATAGAGACAGAGTTACAGTCATATAGAGACAGAGTTACAGTCAGACAGAGTTACAGTCACATAGAGACAGAGTTACAGTCAGACAGAGTTACAGTCACATAGAGACAGAGTTACAGTCATATAGAGACAGAGTTACAGTCAGACAGAGTTACAGTCATATAGAGACAGAGTTAAAGTCACATAGAGACAGAGTTACAGTCAGACAGAGTTACAGTCACATAGAGACAGAGTTACAGTCACATAGAGACAGAGTTACAGTCATATAGAGACAGAGTTACAGTCAGACAGAGTTACAGTCAGACAGAGTTACAGTCACATAGAGACAGAGTTACAGTCACATAGAGACAGAGTTACAGTCATATAGAGACAGAGTTACAGTCACATAGAGACAGAGTTACAGTCATATAGAGACAGAGTTACAGTCACATAGAGACAGAGTTACAGTCACATAGAGACAGAGTTACAGTCACATAGAGACAGAGTTACAGTCACATAGAGACAGAGTTACAGTCAGACAGAGTTACAGTCACATAGAGACAGAGTTACAGTCACATAGAGACAGAGTTACAGTCACATAGAGACAGAGTTACAGTCAGACAGAGTTACAGTCAGACAGAGTTACAGTCACATAGAGACAGAGTTACAGTCACATAGAGACAGAGTTACAGTCATATAGAGACAGAGTTACAGTCACATAGAGACAGAGTTACAGTCATATAGAGACAGAGTTACAGTCATATAGAGACAGAGTTACAGTCACATAGAGACAGAGTTACAGTCACATAGAGACAGAGTTACAGTCACATAGAGACAGAGTTACAGTCAGACAGAGTTACAGTCACATAGAGACAGAGTTACAGTCAGACAGAGTTACAGTCACATAGAGACAGAGTTACAGTCACATAGAGACAGAGTTACAGTCACATAGAGACAGAGTTACAGTCATATAGAGACAGAGTTACAGTCAGACAGAGTTACAGTCATATAGAGACAGAGTTAAAGTCACATAGAGACAGAGTTACAGTCAGACAGAGTTACAGTCACATAGAGACAGAGTTACAGTCACATAGAGACAGAGTTACAGTCATATAGAGACAGAGTTACAGTCAGACAGAGTTACAGTCAGACAGAGTTACAGTCACATAGAGACAGAGTTACAGTCAGACAGAGTTACAGTCATATAGAGACAGAGTTACAGTCACATAGAGACAGAGTTACAGTCATATAGAGACAGAGTTACAGTCACATAGAGACAGAGTTACAGTCACATAGAGACAGAGTTACAGTCAGACAGAGTTACAGTCACATAGAGACAGAGTTACAGTCAGACAGAGTTACAGTCACATAGAGACAGAGTTACAGTCAGACAGAGTTACAGTCACATAGAGACAGAGTTACAGTCACATAGAGACAGAGTTACAGTCATATAGAGACAGAGTTACAGTCACATAGAGACAGAGTTACAGTCACATAGAGACAGAGTTACAGTCAGACAGAGTTACAGTCACATAGAGACAGAGTTACAGTCAGACAGAGTTACAGTCACATAGAGACAGAGTTACAGTCAGACAGAGTTACAGTCACATAGAGACAGAGTTACAGTCACATAGAGACAGAGTTACAGTCACATAGAGACAGAGTTACAGTCAGACAGAGTTACAGTCAGACAGAGTTACAGTCACATAGAGACAGAGTTACAGTCACATAGAGACAGAGTTACAGTCATATAGAGACAGAGTTACAGTTAGACAGAGTTACAGTCATATAGAGACAGAGTTAGAGTCAGACAGAGTTACAGTCATATAGAGACAGAGTTACAGTCATATAGAGACAGAGTTACAGTCAGACAGAGTTACAGTCAGACAGAGTTACAGTCACATAGAGACAGAGTTACAGTCAGACAGAGTTACAGTCACATAGAGACAGAGTTACAGTCAGACAGAGTTACAGTCAGACAGAGTTACAGACACATAGAGACAGAGTTACAGTCACATAGAGACAGAGTTACAGTCACATAGAGACAGAGTTACAGTCACATAGAGACAGAGTTACAGTCACATAGAGACAGAGTTACAGTCACATAGAGACAGAGTTACAGTCACATAGAGACAGAGTTACAGTCAGACAGAGTTACAGTCAGACAGAGTTACAGTCACATAGAGACAGAGTTACAGTCAGACAGAGTTACAGTCACATAGAGACAGAGTTACAGTCACATAGAGACAGAGTTACAGTCACATAGAGACAGAGTTACAGTCAGGCAGAGTTACAGTCATATAGAGACAGAGTTACAGTCACATAGAGACAGAGTTACAGTCACATAGAGACAGAGTTACAGTCACATAGAGACAGAGTTACAGTCACATAGAGACAGAGTTACAGTCACATAGAGACAGAGTTACAGTCATATAGAGACAGAGTTACAGTCACATAGAGACAGAGTTACAGTCACATAGAGACAGAGTTACAGTCAGACAGAGTTACAGTCACATAGAGACAGAGTTACAGTCACATAGAGACAGAGTTACAGTCATATAGAGACAGAGTTACAGTCACATAGAGACAGAGTTACAGTCAGACAGAGTTACAGTCACATAGAGACAGAGTTACAGTCATATAGAGACAGAGTTACAGTCAGACAGAGTTACAGTCAAATAGAGACAGAGTTATAGTCAGACAGAGTTACAGTCACATAGAGACAGAGTTACAGTCATATAGAGACAGAGTTACAGTCACATAGAGACAGAGTTACAGTCACATAGAGACAGAGTTACAGTCACATAGAGACAGAGTTACAGTCACATAGAGACAGAGTTACAGTCAGACAGAGTTACAGTCATATAGAGACAGAGTTACAGTCATATAGAGACAGAGTTACAGTCACATAGAGACAGAGTTACAGTCACATAGAGACAGAGTTACAGTCACATAGAGACAGAGTTACAGTCACATAGAGACAGAGTTACAGTCAGACAGAGTTACAGTCACATAGAGACAGAGTTACAGTCACATAGAGACAGAGTTACAGTCATATAGAGACAGAGTTACAGTCACATAGAGACAGAGTTACAGTCAGACAGAGTTACAGTCACATAGAGACAGAGTTACAGTCACATAGAGACAGAGTTACAGTCAAATAGAGACAGAGTTACAGTCAGACAGAGTTACAGTCACATAGAGACAGAGTTACAGTCATATAGAGACAGAGTTACAGTCACATAGAGACAGAGTTACAGTCAGACAGAGTTACAGTCATATAGAGACAGAGTTACAGTCACATAGAGACAGAGTTACAGTCAGACAGAGTTACAGTCACATAGAGACAGAGTTACAGTCACATAGAGACAGAGTTACAGTCATATAGAGACAGAGTTACAGTCACATAGAGACAGAGTTACAGTCATATAGAGACAGAGTTACAGTCATATAGAGACAGAGTTACAGTCACATAGAGACAGAGTTACAGTCAGACAGATTTACAGTCATATAGAGACAGAGTTACCGTCATATAGAGACAGAGTTACAGTCACATAGAAACAGAGTTACAGTCACATAGAGACAGAGTTACAGTCAGACAGAGTTACAGTCATATAGAGACAGAGTTACAGTCACATAGAGACAGAGTTACAATCAGACAGATTTACAGTCATATAGAGACAGAGTTACAGTCACATAGAGACAGGGTTACAGTCAGACAGAGTTACAGTCATATAGAGACAGAGTTACAGTCACATAGAGACAGAGTTACAGTCACATAGAGACAGAGTTACAGTCATATAGAGACAGAGTTACAGTCAGACAGAGTTACAGTCAGACAGAGTAACAGTCATATAGAGACAGAGTTACAGTCATATAGAGACAGAGTTACAGTCACATAGAGACAGAGTTACAGTCAGACAGAGTTACAGTCACATAGAGACAGAGTTACAGTCAGACAGAGTTACAGTCACATAGAGACAGAGTTACAGTCAGACAGAGTTACAGTCATATAGAGACAGAGTTACAGTCAGACAGAGTTACAGTCATATAGAGACAGAGTTACAGTCACATAGAGACAGAGTTACAGTCATATAGAGACAGAGTTACAGTCACATAGAGACAGAGTTACAGTCATATAGAGACAGAGTTACAGTCACATAGAGACAGAGTTACAGTCACATAGAGACAGAGTTACAGTCAGACAGATTTACGGTCACATAGAGACAGAGTTACAGTCAGACAGAGTTACAGTCATATAGAGACAGAGTTACAGTCACATAGAGACAGAGTTACAGTCACATAGAGACAGAGTTACAGTCATATAGAGACAGAGTTACAGTCACATAGAGACAGAGTTACAGTCAGACAGAGTTACAGTCATATAGAGACAGAGTTACAGTCATATAGAGACAGAGTTACAGTCATATAGAGACAGAGTTACAGTCGCATAGAGACAGAGTTACAGTCAGACAGAGTTACAGTCATATAGAGACAGAGTTACAGTCACATAGAGACAGAGTTACAGTCAAACAGAGTTACAGTCACATAGAGACAGAGTTACAGTCACATAGAGACAGAGTTACAGTCAGACAGAGTTACAGTCATATAGAGACAGAGTTACAGTCAGACAGAGATACAGTCACATAGAGACAGAGTTACAGTCAGACAGAGTTACAGTCACATAGAGACAGAGTTACAGTCATATAGAGACAGAGTTACAGTCACATAGAGACAGAGTTACAGTCAGACAGAGTTACAGTCACATAGAGACAGAGTTACAGTCATATAGAGACAGAGTTACAGTCATATAGAGACAGAGTTACAGTCAGACAGAGTTACAGTCACATAGAGACAGAGTTACAGTCAGACAGAGTTACAGTCACATAGAGACAGAGTTACAGTCATATAGAGACAGAGTTACAGTCACATAGAGACAGAGTTACAGTCAGACAGAGTTACAGTCAAATAGAGACAGAGTTACAGTCACATAGAGACAGAGTTACAGTCACATAGAGACAGAGTTACAGTCACATAGAGACAGAGTTACAGTCAGACAGAGTTACAGTCACATAGAGACAGAGTTACAGTCATATAGAGACAGAGTTACAGTCACATAGAGACAGAGTTACAGTCAGACAGAGTTACAGTCATATAGAGACAGAGTTACAGTCACATAGAGACAGAGTTACAGTCAGACAGAGTTACAGTCAAATAGAGACAGAGTTACAGTCACATAGAGACAGAGTTACAGTCACATAGAGACAGAGTTACAGTCACATAGAGACAGAGTTACAGTCACATAGAGACAGAGTTACAGTCATATAGAGACAGAGTTACAGTCACATAGAGACAGAGTTACAGTCATACAGAGACAGAGTTACAGTCAGACAGATTTACAGTCAGACAGAGTTACAGTCAGACAGAGTTACAGTCACATAGAGACAGAGTTACAGTCAGACAGAGTTACAGTCACATAGAGACAGAGTTACAGTCAGACAGAGTTACAGTCAGACAGAGTTACAGTCACATAGAGACAGAGTTACAGTCAGACAGAGTTACAGTCAGACAGAGTTACAGTCACATAGAGACAGAGTTACAGTCATATAGAGACAGAGTTACAGTCACATAGAGACAGAGTTACAGTCAGACAGAGTTACAGTCATATAGAGACAGAGTTACAGTCACATAGAGATAGAGTTACAGTCAGACAGAGTTACAGTCAAATAGAGACAGAGTTACAGTCACATAGAGACAGAGTTACAGTCACATAGAGACAGAGTTACAGTCACATAGAGACAGAGTTACAGTCAGACAGAGTTACAGTCACATAGAGACAGAGTTACAGTCATATAGAGACAGAGTTACAGTCACATAGAGACAGAGTTACAGTCAGACAGAGTTACAGTCATATAGAGACAGAGTTACAGTCACATAGAGACAGAGTTACAGTCAGACAGAGTTACAGTCACATAGAGACAGAGTTACAGTCAGACAGAGTTACAGTCAAATAGAGACAGAGTTACAGTCACATAGAGACAGAGTTACAGTCACATAGAGACAGAGTTACAGTCACATAGAGACAGAGTTACAGTCACATAGAGACAGAGTTACAGTCATATAGAGACAGAGTTACAGTCACATAGAGACAGAGTTACAGTCATATAGAGACAGAGTTACAGTCACATAGAGACAGAGTTACAGTCATACAGAGACAGAGTTACAGTCAGACAGATTTACAGTCAGACAGAGTTACAGTCTCATAGAGACAGAGTTACAGTCATATAGAGACAGAGTTACAGTCACATAGAGACAGAGTTACAGTCAGACAGAGTTACAGTCACATAGAGACAGAGTTACAGTCAGACAGAGTTACAGTCAGACAGAGTTACAGTCATATAGAGACAGAGTTACAGTCACATAGAGACAGAGTTACAGTCAGACAGAGTTACAGTCATATAGAGACAGAGTTACAGTCACATAGAGACAGAGTTACAGTCAGACAGAGTTACAGTCACATAGAGAC
Source organism: Scomber japonicus (assembly GCF_027409825.1). NCBI lineage: Eukaryota > Metazoa > Chordata > Actinopteri > Scombriformes > Scombridae > Scomber > Scomber japonicus. Next base: position 28,917,176 of record NC_070599.1, on the reverse strand, counting down.
AGAGTTACAGTCAGACAGAGTTACAGTCAAATAGAGACAGAGTTACAGTCACATAGAGACAGAGTTACAGTCACATAGAGACAGAGTTACAGTCACATAGAGACAGAGTTACAGTCACATAGAGACAGAGTTACAGTCATATAGAGACAGAGTTACAGTCACATAGAGACAGAGTTACAGTCATACAGAGACAGAGTTACAGTCAGACAGATTTACAGTCAGACAGAGTTACAGTCTCATAGAGACAGAGTTACAGTCATATAGAGACAGAGTTACAGTCATATAGAGACAGAGTTACAGTCAGACAGAGTTACAGTCACATAGAGACAGAGTTACAGTCAGACAGAGTTACAGTCAGACAGAGTTACAGTCACATAGAGACAGAGTTACAGTCAGACAGAGTTACAGTCACATAGAGACAGAGTTACAGTCACATAGAGACAGAGTTACAGTCACATAGAGACAGAGTTACAGTCAGACAGAGTTACAGTCACATAGAGACAGAGTTACAGTCACATAGAGACAGAGTTACAGTCATATAGAGACAGAGTTACAGAATCATATCTACCAGTAACTGTGATGTTGATCTCTTCACTTCTCTCTCCAGATCTTTCACACCAGTAAACTCCAGAATCTGATGGAAAGGGAGCTGAGATGATGCAGTTAGAACCTTCAATCCTCCCAAAGTCTTGTTGACCAACACCACCACACTGTCCAGTCTGTTTTGTGTCGTTTTGTATTACGGTCCTCTTCACCGTCCATCCATCAGCTGTCCGTCCGTCTCCATCACAGCTCAGAGTCAGTTCAGACTCTTTGGTGAAGAACTGCTGAAGGTCTGGACTGACACTCAGAGAGACTGAAGGACACACAGACAGATTATTAGACTCACTTATTGGGAGGAAGATGATGGTTTGGGTTGAAATGACTTCTTTAACGTTTGGGAACCGTCGTCGTCATGGTTACTGATGATTGTTGTTGGGAAGCTGGAACTCACCTGCTGAATCAGTGGAACCAGACAGCAGCAGCACAGACACACCTGCAGCAGGAGGACACGGGTCAGAAAGGTCAGAGGTCAGCACATAGACCCTAACCCTCACTACGGGTCAGAGGTCAGCACATAGACCCTAACCCTCACTACGGGTCAGAGGTCAGCACATAGACCCTAACCCTCACTACAGGTCAGCACATAGACCCTAACCCTCACTACAGGTCAGAGGTCAGCACATAGACCCTAACCCTCACTACAGGTCAGAGGTCAGCACATAGACCCTAACCCTCACTACAGGTCAGCACATAGACCCTAACCCTCACTACAGGTCAGCACATAGACCCTAACCCTCACTACAGGTCAGAGGTCAGCACATAGACCCTAACCCTCACTACGGGTCAGAGGTCAGCACATAGACCCTAACCCTCACTACAGGTCAGAGGTCAGCACATAGACCCTAACCCTCACTACGGGTCAGAGGTCAGCACATAGACCCTAACCCTCACTACAGGTCAGAGGTCAGCACATAGACCCTAACACATAGACCCTAACCCTCACTACAGGTCAGAGGTCAGCACATAGACCCTAACCCTCACTACAGGTCAGAGGTCAGCACATAGACCCTAACCCTCACTACAGGTCAGCACATAGACCCTAACCCTCACTACAGGTCAGAGGTCAGCACATAGACCCTAACCCTCACTACAGGTCAGAGGTCAGCACATAGACCCTAACCCTCACTACAGGTCAGAGGTCAGCACATAGACCCTAACCCTCACTACGGGTCAGAGGTCAGCTGTTCTAGTTGCTGTTTAAGCACCCATGGGTGAAGCTCTGTTTGGAACACCCAAATTTAGTTCATGCTCCCACTTCAGGAACATTTAACAACTGATGTCAGAATGAAAACAGATAATAATGTGAGTTAAACGTTGATGGAGTACAAGGGGACGCATCATCCAATCAAAACCAGAGGGTTATTAAATCCTAGAAATGTGATGTTGCCCCTAAAGAGGAAGCTGGGTGACTAGTGTTACTAACCAGGGTTAGGGTTTAGGGTCAGGGTTTAGGGTTTAGGGTTAGGGTGATGCTGCACCTGAAGAGGAAGCTGGGTGACTAGCGTTACTAAGCAGGGTTAGGGTTTAGGGTTAGGGTTTAGGGTTAGGGCGATGTTGCACCTGAAGAGGAAGCTGGGTGACTAGCATTACTAAGCAGGGTTAGGGTCTGATCACCTTAACTAGACTCACATGTGAATTAAATGCTTCATTAACCCACAAAGCTGAGTCTGCATCGTTTAGGGCTCGGCAGGAATCAAGGCCGGATGCATGCTGGTGAGATACATTAAAGATAAAGAGGCTGAAAGCTGAAAGAGTTCAGAGAGATTTACACATATAATATATACTAACTCTCTTATCGTGTATCATCTTTAACTCATTTTATGACTCTCTGTCTTTTGCTTCTTTCTTCTCTTTTTTTCTGAGACTCTTTAGGTTGAGGTACTTCCTCTTTCCTCTTTCAGCAGCTATGACTTCATTTAATGCACTTTACTCATGAACAGTGATGGTTAGGGTTAGGGTTAGTAACGTGTTTAAATAAACGGCGTTACTAACGGCGTTACTTTTTTCAGTAACGGGTAAAGTAACTAATTACAGTTTCCATGGTTACAACGCCGTTATGTTACTTAATTAAATGAGGCACGTTACAAACTGAAGCTAATCTACTCAGCGAACCTGTTCTCATCCAACTTTGCTCTCAGCCACAAAAGACGGGAGGGGCGGGACAACAGTGATGATGATTGGTTAAGGCAGAGTGAGATTTCATGGTAAGCCAATCAGAGGCAGCCTCACACACAGGAAACCAGGCCGGACGCATGCTGGTGAGATACATTAAAGATAAAGAGGCTCAGAGCTGAAAGAGTTCAGAGAGATTTACTGTTAACAGACTCAGGAGAGATAAACGGTGCATTCAGGGACGCTCTATGCATCAGTCCCACGTTGAACAGCAGGAACTGGACTCGTTTCTGACTCCTTGGTCTTCCCACCCTGTCAGAGGGTCAGCTGGTTCACTCAGCACCCTGTCAGAGGATCAGCTGGTTCACTCAGCACCCTGTCAGAGGATCAGCTGGTTCACTCAGCACCCTGTCAGAGGATCAGCTGGTTCACTCAGCCAATTACTGTGGAGCAAACAGCTGAAGCTAGTAGAAATATCCGGTCCGGTAAAGACCCGGGTCCGGTAAAGACTCGGGTCCTGACGGGTGAGGTTTATGAGGCCTACGATGAGCTTCAACCATCACTGCTCGACGTGTGATGCTGAGGACAGGAGCAGCTTCCTTCCTCTTTGTCTGAGGCCTCGATACTAAAAAAGATAAAGACCGCCTCGACTATAAAAGCTGCTGCAGAACCACAGAACGCTGCTCTCTCCTTAGAACCACAAAACCCTGCTCTCTCCTTAGAACCACAGAACCCTGCTCTCTCCTTAGAACCACAGAACCCTGCTCTCTCCACAGAACCACAGAACCACAGAACCCTGCTCTCTCCTTAGAACCACAAAACCCTGCTCTCTCCTTAGAACCACAGAACCCTGCTCTCTCCTTAGAACCACAGAACCCTGCTCTCTCCACAGAACCACAGAACCACAGAACCCTGCTCTCTCCTTAGAACCACAGAACCCTGCTCTCTCCTTAGAACCACAGAACCCTGCTCTCTCCACAGAACCACAGAACCACAGAACCCTGCTCTCTCCTTAGAACCACAAAACCCTGCTCTCTCCTTAGAACCACAGAACCCTGCTCTCTCCTCAGAACCACAGAACCCTGCTCTCTCCTCAGAACCACAGAACCCTGCTCTCTCCTCAGAACCACAGAACCACAAAACCCTGCTCTCTCCTTAGAACCACAGAACCCTGCTCTCTCCTCAGAACCACAGAACCCTGCTCTCTCCTCAGAACCACAGAACCCTGCTCTCTCCTTAGAACCACAGAACCACAGAACCACAGAACCCTGCTCTCTCCTTAGAACCACAGAACCACAGAACCACAGAACCCTGCTCTCTCCTCAGAACCACAGAACCCTGCTCTCTCCTCAGAACCACAGAACCCTGCTCTCTCCTTAGAACCACAGAACCACAGAACCCATTAAACAGGACGGAGCGGTGCCTGGACTACATGTTTAGGTTGAATCCTAACGAGGCTGCCCCCCTTTAAGTCCCCTGGTCTTCACACTGTGCTGATCAGAACCAGAACCAGCTCCTCCCTGGTTCTAACTGAGATCTGGTATCTGGATAGGTGACTCCAGAACCAGAACCAGCTCCTCCCTGGTTCTAACTGAGATCTGGCATCTGGATAGGTGACTCCAGAACCAGAACCAGCTCCTCCCTGGTTCTAACTGAGATCTGGTATCTGGATAGGTGACTCTAGAACCAGAACCAGCTCCTCCCTGGTTCTAACTGAGATCTGGCATCTGGATAGGTGACTCCATGTACACGGGTCAGGGTTTTAACTGGACCTGAACCGCCTCTCCCATGTCTGCTTTCTCCTATTGATCGGGTTTAACCGGGTATGAGGTGAATCTTACAGACCTTCTTAATCTTAACAATCTTAACATATATAATATATATAATACATATAATATATAATAACTCTCTTATCGTGTATCACTGTAAACTCTCTTTTTTCTTTTTCTTTCTTTTTCTTTAACTCATTTTATGACTCTCTGTCTTTTGCTTCTTTCTTCTCTTTTTTTCTGAGACTCTTTAGGTTGAGGTACTTCCTCTTTCCTCCTTCAGCAGCTATGACTTCATTTAATGCACTTTACTCATGAGCAGTGATGGTTAGGGTTAGTATCGTGTTTAAATAAACGGCGTTACTAACGTCGTTACTAACGGCGTTACTAACGGCGTTACTTTTCTCAGTAACGGGTAATGTAACTAATTACTGTTTCCATGGTTACAACGCCGTTACGTTACTTAATGAAATGAGGCACGTTACAAACTGAAGCTAATCTACTCAGTGAACCTGTTCTCATCCAACTTTGCTCTCAGCCACAAAAGACGGGAGGGGCGGGACAACAGTGATGATGATTGGTTAAGGCAGAGTAAGATTTCATGGTAAGCCAATCAGAGGCAGCCTCACACACACACACTAGCAGAAGCTGCAGCAATGGTGAGTTGGGAGGGAAAGGTTTTTAAACAGGAAGTAGAGACACTACTTTAATGTCCTGGAGGTAAAAGGCGGGAACATACATGTGAAATGTACATTATATATCAGAGCGTCCGTTACAAGCAACTCTGACCTAATGAAGCATCTCTCAACGGCACACACCACTACAACACTAACCCTAACCCAAACACACAGACATAACGCTTTAGTTACTTTCCCTGGTAACTAGTTACTTTTATAATGGAGTCATTCAGTTACTAACTCAGTTACTTTTTGGGAGAAGTAACTTTAACTATAACTAATTACTTTTAAAAGTAACGTGCCCAACACCGCTCATGAAGGAGTATACTGTTCATGTCTTTGTGAATGAAGGAGTGAATGAGTGAAGGAGTAAAGGAGTGAAGGAGTGAAGGAGTGAAGATGCCAAGGTTCTCACTCGAACTACACCCTTGCAGCACATCACCCCCCCCCACCACCACCCCCCCCCCCCACACACACACTCAAACAGCTGCACTGGCTTCCAGGTAAGTTCTGCATCACTTTTAAACTTCTTCTCCTCACCTTTAAATCTCTTCATGGCGTTGCCCAGTACCTAACTCACCTCCTCCATGTCTACCACCCTTCACAGGACCTGGGCCTCCTGTCCACCCCCCCCCCCCGCCCCAGGAGCAAACCTTCGGGAGCAGGGCCTTCGGTGTAGAACTCCCTCCTAACATTCGTCTAGCACCAACTCTGGACTCTTTTAAGTCTCTGTTGGTCCTGAAGATTTCTGACAGGTAAATGTGAGTTTCTGTTATTGTGAAGCAACCTTGGGTTTCATGAAAGGAGCTATACAGAATAAAGTTATTAAGGACTGAAGGAGTGAAGGAATGAATGAGTGAAGGAGTGAAGGAGTGAAGGAGTGAAGGAGTAAAGGAGTGAAGGAGTGAAGGAGTGAAGGAGTAAAGGAGTGAAGGAGTGAAGGAGTGAAGGAGTGAAGGAGTGAATGAGTAAAGGAGTGAAGGAGTGAAGGAGTGAAGGAGTAAAGGAGTGAAGGAGTGAAGGAGTGAAGGAGTGAAGGAGTGAATGAGTAAAGGAGTGAGTGAAGGAATGAAGGAGTTGGACTCACCGAGCAGCAGAAACACAGATGAACTCGTCATGATGTCTGGATGAGGAGTGAAGGAGTGAAGGAGTAAAGGAGTAAAGGAGTAAAGGAGTGAAGGAGTAAAGGAGTGAAGGAGTGAAGGAGTTGGACTCACCGAGCAGCAGAAACACAGATGAACTCTTCATGATGTCTGGATGAGGAGTGAATGAGTGAAGGAATGAAGGAGTGAAGGAGGAGTGAAGGAATGAAGGAGTGAAGGAATGAAGGAGTGAAGGAATGAAGGAATGAAGGAGTAAAGGAGTGAAGGAGTGAAGGAGTGAAGGAGTGAAAGAGTGAAGGAGTGGAGGAGTGAAGGAATGAAGGAGTAAAGGAGGAGTAAAGGAGTTAAGGAGCAGTAAAGGAGTGAATGTGTTGGACTCACCGAGCAGCAGAAACACAGATGAACTCTTCATGATGTCTGGACGAGGAGTGGCAACCACTTCTGCTTTTCTTCTTTTCTAAACTCACACAGATGAAAACCTTTTCTTCCCATTTCCTGATTTCTTTCTTTCTTTGTCTTGAGCAGCGGTTTGAACGCTGACGCCAGATCAGCTCAGACTTCACCTTCCTGTTTCTGGGCCTCCATGTTTCATCATCGCTCAAACTGAAGAAACACGACAGAAACCTTCCAGAGTTTAATCAGCTGAGCTCAGAGACCATCAGTAGAGAGGTCTCCCCTTCCTCTCTTTTTATTTATTAACATTAATATGAATATTAATAATCGTATTAATGTGTTTCATGTGTGTCTGTGTGTCAAACGTCCTGCGGTGGGATGAGGTCACTTCCTCTCCTCGAGGCGCCGCCGCCGCAGGTCCAACGCTGACCCTCGTCTCCACCATCGCTTTAATAAACACTGTTAGGGTGAGGGGTGAGGGGTTAGTATCTTTCTTTCATGAGATAAAGATAAAAACAGTGTTTGTCATGTTTGAATCAAGGCTCAGGGTCAGAGTCAGGTCCTCTTCACGCTGAATAAACATGAATCTGTCTGCCACAAGCGTCACTTCACAGAAAACAGGAAACTCAATATTTAAATTTAGTCTGTTTCCTCATTTTTAATCATTCTGCTAAAAAAGAAAAGAGGAAACCGTAGACTCTGATATACTGATATACTGATATGCAAGGAGAGGAGGAGGAGAGGGGGAGAGGAGAGGAGAGGAGGAGAGGAGGAGAGGAGAGGAGGAGAGGAGGAGGAGAGGACGAGAGGAGAGGAGAGGAGGAGGAGAGGAGAGGAGGAGAGGAGGAGGAGAGGACGAGAGGAGAGGAGAGGAGGAGAGGAGAGGAGAGGAGTTTAGTCTGTTTCCTCATTTTTAATCATTCTGCTAAAAAAGAAAAGAGGAAACTCAACATAGAGTCTGATATACTGATAATGTGAGGAGGAGAGGAGGAGGAGAGGAGGAGGAGGATGAGAGGAGAGGAGGGGAGGAGAGGAGGGGAGGAGGAGCCTCTGATAACTGCTCATCATCTGATCATGTTCTCCCTCTGATAACTGCCACCTAGTGGATGCATGTAGAACAACACTCATCTGAGACTGAGCTCAAATGGTTCAAGAATAAACTGTGTTCTGCTCTCCTTTTGATTTACGGCTCTATAATCCTTCAAATGTCTCTGTCACACGTCAAACTCAAAACGGGGTGGGGGGTGAGGGGGGGGTAAGGGTGGGGGGGGGGTGTAAGAATTTATTCTTTCACAGTGTGATTCCTCTGTGAAGAAGAGAGGAGCATCTTCCCGTCATTCAGTTGAACCCCCTGGAGTATGAACTCCTCTCCTCTCCTCACATCGGTTCTGTGGACTCCTGTACGAAGGTTCAGCTCCAACATGCAGAATATTCTTCTGACAGTCTCTGAGAATAAAGAACGGTTCTGTGATGGTTCTGCTGGAGCTAAGGTGTGATGGTTCTGTGATGGTTCTGCTGGAGCTAAGGTGTGATGGTTCTGCTGGAGCTAAGGTGTGATGGTTCTGTGATGGTTCTGCTGGAGCTAAGGTGTGATGTTCTCTTTCCAGAGTCCAGCAGCGGTTTGGTTTCCTTCTCAGAGACCAAACACACGTAGATTCTTTGTCCTGCTTCTCACTTACCTGGCAGCATAACACCACAAACATTATTAAAAAGGCCCACCAGCGGCTGTACTTCTTAAGGAAGCTGAAGAGGGCGGGACTGAATGCCAACATCCTCAGCTCTTTCTACAGGTGTGTGGTGGAGAGCTAACAGGTGTGTAGTAGAGAGCGTGCTAACATCATGCACCACCGTGTGGTAGAGCAGCTGCACGGTGGCAGAAAAGCAAACGCTGCAGCGGGTAGTCAGCGGTAGAGGATAATCGGCTGCAGCCTCCCATCCCTGGCAGATATCTACACCAGCAGATGCAGGGACAGAGCTGCCCGCATCATGAAAGACCCCACCCACCTGGGACAGAGCTGCCCGCATCATGAAAGACCCCACCCACCTGGGACAGAGCTGCCCGCATCATGAAAGACCCCACCCACCTGGGACAGAGCTGCCCGCATCATGAAAGACCCCACCCACCCGGCACATGAACTGTTTGTCCCTCTCCCCTCGGGCAGGAGGCTACGAAGCATCCAAGAAAGCTGGGTCTCTTTAAATGAAACCTGAAGAGTTGGGTTTAGACCTGCTCTATGTAGAAAGAGCCTTCACATGACTCTGATGTGATTTGGAGCTTTATAAATAAAGATTGATTGAAATCAAAAGTTGTCTCAGAAACATACAGAGAATTATAACTCTAAAGTTTCTTTGCAGGTCGATCATTGAAATTGGCCTCATGAGGAATTTAAAATAAAAGCATCAGATTCGTCCTGTTTTTACTTCCTGTTTCTGTCGCCGTCAGTCGTATAATTCATCAGTTATTAATGAACTTTCATTTCCTCTTTAGAAAAAAACTGCTGTAAAAAAACAGAACATAATATTTAATGTCTCACAGCTTTGATCTCTCTCTCTGTCTGTCTGTCTGTCTCTCTCTCTCTCTCTGTCTGCGGTCGGTCTGGCTGCTCCTGAGTTACAGCAGAGGAGACACAGACACTTTCCCTGACTTCCATCTGAGCCCCCCTGGAGCTACAGAGCTCAGTGGTTCCCTCCTGAAGGTCTGTAACAAGGAGAAGCTGAAGGACTGTAACAAGGAGAAGCTGAAGGTCTGTAACAAGGAGAAGCTGAAGGTCTGTAACAAGGAGAAGCTGAAGGAGAAGCTGAAGGAGAAGCTGAAGGACTGTAACAAGGAGAAGCTGAAGGAGAAGCTGAAGGACTGTAACAAGGAGAAGCTGAAGGACTGTAACAAGGAGAAGCTGAAGGACTGTAACAAGGAGAAGCTGAAGGAGAAGCTGAAGGTCTGTAACAAGGAGAAGCTGAAGGAGAAGCTGAAGGTCTGTAACAAGGAGAAGCTGAAGGTCTGTAACAAGGAGAAGCTGAAGGACTGTAACAAGGAGAAGCTGAAGGACTGTAACAAGGAGAAGCTGAAGGACTGTAACAAGGAGAAGCTGAAGGAGAAGCTGAAGGAGAAGCTGAAGGACTGTAACAAGGAGAAGCTGAAGGTCTGTAACAAGGAGAAGCTGAAGGAGAAGCTGAAGGTCTGTAACAAGGAGAAGCTGAAGGAGAAGCTGAAGGAGAAGCTGAAGGACTGTAACAAGGAGAAGCTGAAGGTCTGTAACAAGGAGAAGCTGAAGGACTGTAACAAGGAGAAGCTGAAGGAGAAGCTGAAGGACTGTAACAAGGAGAAGCTGAAGGAGAAGCTGAAGGACTGTAACAAGGAGAAGCTGAAGGTCTGTAACAAGGAGAAGCTGAAGGAGAAGCTGAAGGACTGTAACAAGGAGAAGCTGAAGGAGAAGCTGAAGGTCTGTAACAAGGAGAAGCTGAAGGACTGTAACAAGGAGAAGCTGAAGGACTGTAACAAGGAGAAGCTGAAGGAGAAGCTGAAGGACTGTAACAAGGAGGAGCTGAAGAACTGTAACAAGGAGAAGCTGAAGGTCTGTAACAAGGAGAAGCTGAAGGAGAAGCTGAAGGAGAAGCTGAAGGACTGTAACAAGGAGAAGCTGAAGGTCTGTAACAAGGAGAAGCTGAAGGACTGTAACAAGGAGAAGCTGAAGGAGAAGCTGAAGGAGAAGCTGAAGGAGAAGCTGAAGGACTGTAACAAGGAGAAGCTGAAGGAGAAGCTGAAGGAGAAGCTGAAGGACTGTAACAAGGAGAAGCTGAAGGAGAAGCTGAAGGAGAAGCTGAAGGAGAAGCTGAAGGACTGTAACAAGGAGAAGCTGAAGGTCTGTAACAAGGAGAAGCTGAAGGAGAAGCTGAAGGAGAAGCTGAAGGACTGTAACAAGGAGAAGCTGAAGGAGAAGCTGAAGGTCTGTAACAAGGAGAAGCTGAAGGACTGTAACAAGGAGAAGCTGAAGGACTGTAACAAGGAGAAGCTGAAGGACTGTAACAAGGAGAAGCTGAAGGACTGTAACAAGGAGAAGCTGAAGGTCTGTAACAAGGAGAAGCTGAAGGTCTGTAACAAGGAGAAGCTGAAGGAGAAGCTGAAGGAGAAGCTGAAGGAGAAGCTGAAGGACTGTAACAAGGAGAAGCTGAAGGACTGTAACAAGGAGAAGCTGAAGGTCTGTAACAAGGAGAAGCTGAAGGTCTGTAACAAGGAGAAGCTGAAGGAGAAGCTGAAGGAGAAGCTGAAGGTCTGTAACAAGGAGAAGCTGAAGGACTGTAACAAGGAGAAGCTGAAGGACTGTAACAAGGAGAAGCTGAAGGACTGTAACAAGGAGAAGCTGAAGGACTGTAACAAGGAGAAGCTGAAGGACTGTAACAAGGAGAAGCTGAAGGACCGTAACAAGGAGAAGCTGAAGGACCGTAACAAGGAGAAGCTGAAGGACTGTAACAAGGAGAAGCTGAAGGACCGTAACAAGGAGAAGCTGAAGGACTGTAACAAGGAGAAGCTGAAGGACCGTAACAAGGAGAAACTGAAGGACTGTAACAAGGAGAAGCTGAAGGACCGTAACAAGGAGAAGCTGAAGGAGAAGCTGAAGGACTGTAACAAGGAGAAGCTGAAGGAGAAGCTGAAGGACTGTAACAAGGAGAAGCTGAAGGTCTGTAACAAGGAGAAGCTGAGGACTGTAACAAGGAGAAGCTGAAGGACTGTAACAAGGAGAAGCTGAAGGACTGTAACAAGGAGAAGCTGAAGGAGAAGCTGAAGGAGAAGCTGAAGGACTGTAACAAGGAGAAGTTGAAGGACTGTAACAAGGAGAAGCTGAAGGTCTGTAACAAGGAGAAGCTGAAGGAGAAGCTGAAGGACTGTAACAAGGAGAAGCTGAAGGAGAAGCTGAAGGAGAAGCTGAAGGAGAAGCTGAAGGACTGTAACAAGGAGAAGCTGAAGGACTGTAACAAGGAGAAGCTGAAGGAGAAGCTGAAGGACTGTAACAAGGAGAAGCTGAAGGAGAAGCTGAAGGACTGTAACAAGGAGAAGCTGAAGGTCTGTAACAAGGAGAAGCTGAAGGACTGTAACAAGGAGAAGCTGAAGGACTGTAACAAGGAGAAGCTGAAGGAGAAGCTGAGCCTGACAGACTCAGTGTTTCTATGAACTGTGTGAAGGTGTTAAACATGAAGGGCCTGTGCAGTAGAGCAGTAGAGGGGAGGAGGAGAGCAGTAGAGCAGTAGATGGGAGGAGGAGAGCAGTAGAGCAGTAGAGGGGAGGAGGAGATCAGTAGAGCAGTAGAGGGGAGGAGGAGAGCAGTAGATGGGAGGAGGAGAGCAGTAGAGGGGAGGAGGAGAGCAGTAGAGCAGTAGAGGGGAGGAGGAGAGCAGTAGATGGGAGGAGGAGAGCAGTAGAGCAGTAGAGGAGAGGAGGAGGAGAGCAGTAGAGGGGAGGAGGAGAGCAGTAGAGCAGTAGAGGAGAGGAGGAGGAGAGCAGTAGAGGGGTGGAGGAGAGCAGTAGAGCAGACTCTCTTTAAGCCCTCTAAGGAAACCATCTGGTGACCTACAGTGGAGGGTTTTAGAGTCTGTCTGAGAGTGTTTTCATGATTTTACTGATGCAGGAGACCGCCTGATGTTCTTAATCTGTTGGTGTTGTGTTGTTATTGGTACAAAGCTGACTGGCTGAGGCTGTAGTTCTGCTTCTACAGGATCACTAAGAAGCTTTTATTCAGCAGTGATGACGTGATGACTTCCTGTGTCTGATCAGAGCTCAACGTTAGATGATGATACCTGTCTGCCTGCTTCATTCATGTGTTTGGACCAATACTGTCTCTTCTTCTTCTTCTTCTTCTTCTTCTTCTTCTTCTTCTTCTTCTTCTTCTTCTTCTTCTTCTTCTTCTTCTTCTTCTTCTATGACTGAAGACTGATTTTTCTGTAGAAAAATACAAATAAAGAAATAAAGTCTAAACTCAGAGTCAGTGAGTAGAGGCAGCTGTGTTTGGGGTTCGAACCTCAACCAGTGTGTGTGTGTGTGTGTGTGTGTGTGTCTCTGTGTGTGTGTGTGTGTGTGTGTGTGTGTGTGTGTGTGTGTGTGTGTGTGTGTGTGTTGTTGGTTAAGTACCAGCACATCATCATCTTTCCCACCACAAATGAAAGCACCACAGAACCCAGACAGTCAGAGATGACAGCACACAGCCAGCAGGTACTCTGTTCTATCAGAACAGTTCTATGTATGCTGTGGTCCAGGTCTACTCCAGGTCTGTGCAGCTCTGTGGTGGGTCAGTGACGTCCTGTAACCGGGTTCGGGTCAGTGACCCTGTAACTGGGTTCGGGTCAGTAACATCCTGTAACCGGGTTCGGGTCAGTGACCCTGTAACTGGGTTCGGGTCAGTAACGTCCTGTAACCGGGTTCGGGTCAGTAACGTCCTGTAACCGGGTTCGGGTCAGTAACGCCCTGTAACTGGGTTCGGGTCAGTAACGTCCTGTAACCGGGTTCGGGTCAGTAACGTCCTGTAACCGGGTTCGGGTCAGTAACGTCCTGTGACTGGGTTCGGGTCAGTAACGTCCTGTGACTGGGTTCGGGTCAGTAACGTCCTGTAGCTGGGTTCGGGTCAGTGACGTCCTGTAACCGGGTTCGGGTCAGTGACGTCCTGTGACCGGGTTCGGGTCAGTGACGTCCTGTAACCGGGTTCGGGTCAGTGACGGGTCAGTAACATCCTGTGACTGGGTTCGGGTCAGTGACGTCCTGTAACCGGGTTCGGGTCAGTGACGGGTCAGTAACATCCTGTGACTGGGTTCGGGTCAGTGACGTCCTGTGACCGGGTTCGGGTCAGTGACGTCCTGTGACCGGGTTCGGGTCAGTGACATCCTGTAACTGGGTTCGGGTCAGTAACGCCCTGTAACTGGGTTCGGGTCAGTAACGTCCTGTAACCGGGTTCGGGTCAGTAACGTCCTGTGACTGGGTTCGGGTCAGTAACGTCCTGTAACCGGGTTCGGGTCAGTAACGTCCTGTGACTGGGTTCGGGTCAGTAACGTCCTGTGACTGGGTTCGGGTCAGTAACGTCCTGTAGCTGGGTTCGGGTCAGTGACGTCCTGTGACCGGGTTCGGGTCAGTGACGTCCTGTGACCGGGTTCGGGTCAGTGACGGGTCAGTAACATCCTGTGACTGGGTTCGGGTCAGTGACGTCCTGTGACTGGGTTCGGGTCAGTGACGTCCTGTAACCGGGTTCGGGTCAGTGACGGGTCAGTAACATCCTGTGACTGGGTTCGGGTCAGTGACGTCCTGTGACCGGGTTCGGGTCAGTGACGTCCTGTGACCGGGTTCGGGTCAGTGACATCCTGTAACTGGGTTCGGGTCAGTAACGTCCTGTGACTGGGTTCGGGTCAGTGACGTCCTGTGACTGGGTTCGGGTCAGTGACGTCCTGTAACTGGGTTCGGGTCAGTAACATCCTGTGACCGGGTTCGGGTCAGTGACGTCCTGTAACTGGGTTCGGGTCAGTGACGTCCTGTGACTGGGTTCGGGTGAACTGGTCTGTGTTTCTGTGACAGAGTGAGAGCTCCTGTCTGCTGCAGCAGCTGTGTGAGGCTGCTGGCCCTTTAAGAGAGGAAGAGGACAGGATGAGCCCACACCTAAACCCCTCCACCCTCTGCACCCCCCCTCCTCCACCACATTGTTCTGCAGCTCCGCCGAGCAGCAGCTGCCCTCCTCCTCTTCATCCTCATCCTCATCCTCCTCTTCCTCCGCCGCCGCCGCTGCTGCTGCTACCGGCTAACAGACAGACAGACAGGCAGGCAGGCAGACAGACAGACAGACAGACAGACAGACAGACAGGTCTCCGGTGCTGACGGTATCGGTGTATAACGGGCCTCTTTGTGCTGAACGGAGGTCTGATGGATCCAGCGGCTGAGAAATAACGCGAGACAAAGACAGGAGGACACAGAGAGACAGACAGATGCTATGACCGGAGACAGGCGCCGCTGGACCGGCAGGCACGAGCTCAGGTGAGACAGACACACAGAGAGTGAGACGGAATAAAGCAGCTGTCTCTCTCCTTCTCTCTTCCTTTCTTTCTTTCTTTCTTCTCATCTCATCTTCGCGGATGCTCCCACTCCCGTCGTCATGGCAACCATATCATAGTCTGAGGTCATGAGGAGAGGAGTGCTGTCTCCATCCTACAGATGTGATCTATAACCAATATGATCTATAATCAATATGATCTATAACCAATATGATCTATAATTAATATGATCTATAGTTAATATGATCTATAATCAATGTGATCTATAATTAATATGATCTATAACCAATATGATCTATGATCAATATGATCTATGATCAATATGTCTCTAACCTACAGATGTGATCTATAATCAATCTACAGATATTGCAGATGATAAATAATAATAAATAATAAATAAAAACAGAAACAGATAAATGATCACTGATCTCAGAACTGTTCAGTAACATATAATAATATAATATAATATAATACACACACATATACACACACACACACACACACCTACACACACACACACACACACACACACACACACACACACATACACACACACACACACACACATACACACACACACACACACACACACACACACACACATATATACACACACATACACACACACCTACACACACACACACACCTACACACACACCTACACACACACCTACACACACACACACACACACACACACACACACACCTACACACACACACACACACACCATAAAAAGGAAATCATAAAACACAAATTGTGTTAAATATATTAATAATAATTAAAGCTGCAGCGATGAACGGGTTAGGGTTAGGGCCCTCACCCCCCCCCCCCCCCACGCATGTTTACTAAGGGTTAGGGTTGTTTATTAATACTAATAATAATAATTAAAGCTGCAGCGATGAACGCCCCCCCCCCCCCCCCCCCCACATGTTTACTAAGGGTTAGGGTTGTTTATTAATACTAATAATAATAATAATTAAAGCTGCAGCGATGAACGCCCCCCCCCCCACGCATGTTTACTAAGGGTTAGGGTTGTTTATTAATACTAATAATAATAATAATTAAAGCTGCAGCGATGAGCGCCCCCCCCCCCCCCCCACGCATGTTTACTAAGGGTTAGGGTTGTTTAATAATACTAATAATAATAATTAAAGCTGCAGCGATGTACGGGCCCCCCCCCATGCATGTTTACTAAGGGTTAGGGTTGTTTAATAATACTAATAATAATAATTAAAGCTGCAGTGATGAACGCCCCCCCCCCCCACGCATGTTTACTAAGGGTTAGGGTTAGGGTTGTTTAATAATACTAATAATAATAATTAAAGCTGCAGTGATGAACGGCCACCCCCCCCCCACGCATGTTTACAGACACAATAATGATCATTACCCACATGGGCCTCTCAGGACAAAGGTTTAGTTTAGAGAAAAGGATTTCATGATAGTTTCACTAAATAAAAGACTATTCTG
This sequence comes from Scomber japonicus, assembly GCF_027409825.1. NCBI lineage: Eukaryota > Metazoa > Chordata > Actinopteri > Scombriformes > Scombridae > Scomber > Scomber japonicus. The sequence continues at coordinate 28,901,032 of NC_070599.1, read as the reverse complement.
ATTATTTTCATAAAGCTCTTCTTCCCCTAACAGAGGCGGTGTGGTTGTGTAGCGCCCCCATCAGGACAGTTCCTCTGGGATGTAGTAATGAAGGGTTTGGCCTGTAGGGGGCGCTCTGCTGTTTACTGATGATGTTTTCCTGCTGTTGTGATCTGAGAGTGATTAGTGAAGCCATCTGTCAGTCAAAGGGGGGGGGGGTTAATCTGTAGGGTTTGTTTCATGTTATTATTATTATTATTAATATTATTATTATTAATATTATTATTATTGTGTTCTTGGTGATTTTCAAACTGCTCAGGACAGTTTTTCTCAAATCAGTGAAGCTGTGAAAGTTTTGTGTCAGATGATGAAAACATGACGGACTGTTCCTTTAAATCAGCCGGTCAACAGCTAAGGAAGTCAGCTTCCTCACACAGCGCCAGGAAACACACACACACATACACACACACACACATACACATACACATACACATACACATACACACACACACACGCATACACACACACACACACACACACACACACACACACACACACACACACACACACACACACACACACACACGCTGCTTTTGTCTGTCAGTGTGTGTGTGTGTGTGTGTGTGTGTGTGTGTGTGTCCTACTTTCGGCTCTTTGTTTGACGGCTTCAGTGAAAACACACAAAGACAATCAGAAGACATGTGGACAGCAGAGAGGTTACAGATATTAATAGAAAGTTTTAATATAGACACAAACAAAGATAAACATGAACACAAAGAGACTCGTAGAAACATTTAAAGAAACACAGAACGTCACGAAATAAGAACGATGCTGCAGTTCTGACAAGCTACTACAGTCATTACTGTAATGTTGTATGTTACTACTACTACAGTCATTACTGTAATGTTTCATGTTACTACTACTACAGTCATTACTGTAATGTTTCATGTTACTACTACTACAGCCATTACTGTAATGTTTCATGTTACTACTACTACAGTCATTACTGTAATGTTTCATGTTACTACTACTACTACAGTCATTACTGTAATGTTTCATGGTACTACTACTACTACAGTCATTACGGTAATGTTTCATGTTACTACTACTACAGTCATTACTGTAATGTTTCATGCTACTACTACTACAGTCATTACTGTAATGTGTCATGTTACTACTACTACTACAGTCATTACTGTAATGTTTCATGTTACTACTACTACAGTCATTACTGTAATGTGTCATGTTACTACTACTACTACAGTCATTACGGTAATGTTGTATGTTACTACTACTACAGTCATTACGGTAATGTTTCATGTTACTACTACTACAGTCATTACGGTAATGTTTCATGTTACTACTACTACTACAGTCATTACTGTGATGTTTCATGTTACTACTACTACTACAGTCATTACTGTAATGTTTCATGTTACTACTACTACAGTCATTACGGTAATGTTTCATGTTACTACTACTACTACAGTCATTACGGTAATGTTTCATGTTACTACTACTACAGTCATTACTGTAATGTTTCATGTTACTACTACTACAGTCATTACTGTAATGTTTCATGTTACTACTACTACAGTCATTACTGTGATGTTTCATGTTACTGCTACTACAGTCATTACTGTAATGTTTCATGTTACTACTACTACAGTCATTACTGTAATGTTTCATGTTACTACTACTACAGTCATTACTGTAATGTTTCATGTTACTACTACTACTACAGTCATTATTGTAATGTTTCATGTTACTACTACTACAGTCATTATTGTAATGTTTCATGTTACTACTACTACAGTCATTACTGTAATGTTTCATGTTACTACTACTACTACTACAGTCATTACGGTAATGTTTCATGTTACTACTACTACAGTCATTACTGTGATGTTTCATGTTACTACTACTACTACAGTCATTACTGTAATGTTTCATGTTACTACTACAGTCATTACGGTAATGTTTCATGTTACTACTACTACAGTCATTATGGTAATGTTTCATGTTACTACTACTACAGTCATTACTGTAATGTTTCATGTTACTACTACTACTACAGTCATTACTGTAATGTTTCATGTTACCACTACTACTACAGTCATTACTGTAATGTTTCATGTTACTACTACTACAGTCATTACTGTAATGTTTCATGTTACTACTACAGTCATTACTGTGATGTTTCATGTTACTACTACTACAGTCATTATGGTAATGTTTCATGTTACTACTACTACAGTCATTACTGTAATGTTTCATGTTACTACTACTACTACAGTCATTACTGTAATGTTTCATGTTACTACTACAGTCATTACGGTAATGTTTCATGTTACTACTACTACTACAGTCATTACTGTAATGTTTCATGTTACTACTACTACTACAGTCATTATTGTAATGTTTCATGTTACTACTACTACAGTCATTACTGTAATGTTTCATGTTACTACTACTACTACAGTCATTACGGTAATGTTTCATGTTACTACTACTACAGTCATTACTGTAATGTTTCATGTTACTACTACTACAGTCATTACTGTAATGTTTCATGTTACTACTACTACAGTCATTACTGTAATGTTTCATGTTACTACTACTACAGTCATTATTGTAATGTTTCATGTGTGGCAGCGTTTCACACATGATGAACCAGGTTCAGGAAACATTTCCTCATGTTCAACATCTGCTCACGTTTTTAAAGATGATGCATGCAGCGTTTCAACATCTTCATCATTATCTTCATGGTCTGCCTCCACAGAGGACTGATCAGGTCTGATTATGATCTGAGTCAGACCGGATCAAACCCGGTCCAGTTTAGAGTTGACTGAACACCTGTCCACCTGTCTGTCTGCACAGGTAGCCCAGAGCTGAGTGGTGGTTGCCATGGCACCCAGACCGTCATCAGGGGAACTATGGGGACTCCATCTGATGCCCCCCCGCATCCTGGTGGACTGCTGCCTCCCCAATGGTACAGCTCTGTTCTGCTGTTCTCTGTTCTCCTGTGCTCAGACATGTTCTGCTGATGTTCTGCTGTTCTCTAACTGTTCCTAACATTTCTGAGGGATGATGTTGATGTTCTGCTGATGTTCTGCTGATGTTCTGCTGTTCTCAAACCCTCAGGGATGATGGTGAGTCTGGAGTGCCTCAGAGAGACTCCTCTCATCAGCATCAAGCAGCAGCTCTTCACGGAGGCCAGGAAGTATCCGCTGTATCACCTGCTACAGGTACTCAGTCTGACCTTTGACCCCCCCCGCCTCCACCTATTACTACTGGTAATAATATCTGCTCTCTGATTGGTCAGGAGGAGTCAAGTTACATCTTTGTGGGTGTAACTCAGGAAGCAGAGAGGGAGGAGTTTTACGATGAGACGAGACGGCTGTGTGATCTTCGACTGTTTCACCCGATCCTGAAGGTCATCGAGCCTCTGGGGAACCGGGAGGAAAAGATCCTGAACCGGGAGATAGGTACCAGTCACCTGACACACCTGTATCACCTCATCTACTGTCAGATTATCACCAAACATCTTATAACCAATGTTAACCCCCCCGCCCCACACACACACACACACACACACGCACACTAACTCTGTCCCTGTGTGCAGGGTTTGCCATTGGGATGCCGGTCTGTGAATTTGAGATGTTAAAGGATCCAGAGGTTCAGGACTTTCGCCGCTCCATACTAAGCGTGTGCAGAGAGGCCATGGAGGAGAGGGAGGGAGGTGGGGCCCATAGCCAGGCACTCTACGTGTACCCCCCTAATGTGGAATCCAGTCCCCAGCTCCCTCAGCACATCTACAGCAAGCTGGACAAAGGTACTGACTCAGAATGAACTGCAGGACCAGGACTCCTGGAGGCCTCATGCAAGGACTATTGGACACAGGTCTTCAACTGGTCCAGTCACTCAGGGGTACAGTCCTCTGCCTGATAGTCACTTGCACTACAGGCCTTCATCCAGAGATAACTAATGGGTACAGGCCTTCATCCAGAGGTAACTAATGGGTACAGGCCTTCATCCAGAGGTAACTAATGGGTATAGGCCTTCATCCAGAGGTAACTAATGGGTATAGGCCTTCATCCAGAGGTAACTAATGGGTATAGGCCTTCACCCAGAGGTAACTAATGGGTACAGGCCTTCATCCAGAGGTAACTAATGGGTACAGACCTTTATCCAGAGGTAACTAATGGGTACAGGCCTTCATCCAGAGGTAACTAATGGGTACAGACCTTTATCCAGAGGTAACTAATGGGTACAGACCTTCATCCAGAGGTAACTAATGGGTACAGGCTTTGATCCAGAGGTAACTAATGGGTACAGGCCTTCATCCAGAGGTAACTAATGGGTACAGACCTTTATCCAGAGGTAACTAATGGGTACAGGCCTTCATCCAGAGGTAACTAATGGGTACAGGCCTTCACCCAGAGGTAACTAATGGGTACAGGCCTTCATCCAGAGGTAACTAATGGGTACAGACCTTTATCCAGAGGTAACTAATGGGTATAGGCCTTTATCCAGAGGTAACTAATGGGTATAGGCCTTCACCCAGAGGTAACTAATGGGTACAGACCTTCATCCAGAGGTAACTAATGGGTACAGGCCTTCATCCAGAGGTAACTAATGGGTACAGACCTTCATCCAGAGGTAACTAATGGGTACAGACCTTTATCCAGAGGTAACTAATGGGTACAGGTCTTGATCCAGAGGTAACTAATGGGTACAGGCCTTCACCCAGAGGTAACTAATGGGTACAGGTCTTGATCCAGAGATAACTAATGGGTACAGGCCTTCATCCAGAGGTAACTAATGGGTACAGGCCTTCATCCAGAGGTAACTAATGGGTACAGGCCTTCATCCAGAGGTAACTAATGGGTACAGGCCTTCACCCAGAGGTAACTAATGGGTACAGGCCTTCACCCAGAGGTAACTAATGGGTATAGGCCTTCATCCAGAGGTAACTAATGGGTACAGGCCTTCATCCAGAGGTAACTAATGGATAAAGGCCTTCATCCAGAGGTAACTAACGGGTACAGGCCTTCATCCAGAGGTAACTAATGGGTACAGGCCTTCACCCAGAGGTAACTAATAGGTACAGACCTTCACCCAGAGGTAACTAATGGGTACAGGCCTTCATCCAGAGGTAACTAATGGATAAAGGCCTTCACCCAGAGGTAACTAATGGGTACAGGCCTTCACCCAGAGGTAACTAATGGGTACAGGCCTTCACCCAGAGGTAACTAATGGGTATAGGCCTTCATCCAGAGGTAACTAATGGGTACAGACCTTCATCCAGAGGTAACTAACGGGTACAGGCCTTCATCCAGAGGTAACTAATGGGTACAGGCCTTCACCCAGAGGTAACTAATAGGTACAGACCTTCACCCAGAGGTAACTAATGGGTACAGGCCTTCATCCAGAGGTAACTAATGGATAAAGGCCTTCACCCAGAGGTAACTAATGGGTACAGGCCTTCACCCAGAGGTAACTAATGGGTACAGGCCTTCATCCAGAGGTAACTAATGGGTACAGGCCTTCACCCAGAGGTAACTAATGGGTACAGGCCTTCATCCAGAGGTAACTAATGGGTACAGGCCTTCACCCAGAGGTAACTAATGGGTACAGGCCTTCATCCAGAGGTAACTAATGGGTACAGACCTTCACCCAGAGGTAACTAATGGGTACAGGCCTTCACCCAGAGGTAACTAATAGGTACAGGCCTTCACCCAGAGGTAACTAATGGGTACAGGCCTTCATCCAGAGGTAACTAATGGATAAAGGCCTTCACCCAGAGGTAACTAATGGATAAAGGCCTTCACCCAGAGGTAACTAATGGGTACAGGCCTTCACCCAGAGGTAACTAATGGGTACAGGCCTTCATCCAGAGGTAACTAATGGGTACAGGCCTTCATCCAGAGGTAACTAATGGGTACAGACCGTCATCCAGAGGTAACTAATGGGTACAGGCCTTCACCCAGAGGTAACTAATGGGTGCAGGCCTTCATCCAGAGGTAACTAATGGGTACAGGCCTTCACCCAGAGGTAACTAATGGGTACAGGCCTTCACCCAGAGGTAACTAATGGGTACAGGCCTTCATCCAGAGGTAACTAATGGGTACAGGCCTTCATCCAGAGGTAACTAATGGGTAGAGGCCTGTGTCTGTTATACCCTCTCAAGGAACAGAATCCAATGTCTGTTGGGATACAATGATTAAATTAAAGTAAGATGATGCTCAACCTGTCTTTCTTTCTACCTGTCTGTCTACAGGGAGGTTGATTGTGACTATCTGGGTGATCGTGTCTCCGTCCAACTCCAAACAGAAATATACACTGAAGGTAACACCATGTACATCAGTTTGTGTCAGGTCCTTCTTTTGAGACAGTGGCAGGAACTGAATCTTTATTTACTTTAACATGAATTCTTTAATATTCTGACAGTTTAGTTTAATTAAAGATTAGTTTAATGTACCTCCTGGATAAATTAATTACAGCAATTATAAAGCTAAGTTGAAGTTGGTGTTGGTTCATGTACTGTGTCTCTGCCTCTTCCTGTGCATGTTTCTACAGGTGAGTCATGATAGTCTACCTGAGCAGCTAATAGCAGAGTCCATCAGGAAAAAAAGCCGATCCATGCACCTTTCACCTCAGCAGCTCCGCCTCTGTGTCCAGGAGTACCAGGGACAGTACATCCTGAAGGTACACCCGTCTGTCTGACCCACCTGTGTACCTGTCTGACTGTGTCCAAGGGTGAAGGACAGTAATGTACCACTCTCTGTCTCCTTAGGTGTGTGGCTGTGATGAGTACCTGTTGGAGAAGTATCCTCTCAGTCAGTACAAGGTGCCAGCTTCATTCTGATGGACAAGCTCTAAAACCCAACCTGTCTCACTGCTCACCTCTCCACCTGTCTCACATCTCGCCTGTCTGTCTGCCTGCAGTATATCCGATCCTGTATCATCGTGGGTCGTCTTCCTCACTTGATGCTGGTCTCTAAAGATAGTCTCTACTCTCAGCTACCTGCCTCCGGCTTTGTCACACCTTCATACAGGTACATCAGCCAATCAGCATGTGAACCAGTTAGGAGCTTGTACAGGTGTACTGCAGCCAGTTAGAGGATGTTTGTTCTTTGTGTTTCAGTCGCCGGACTCCTCAGCCGTCTCCATGTCCAGGAGGAGGTGATGGTTCTCCTCCTCGCTCTCTGTGGGCCTTCAACACTCTGCTGAGGGTTCGGCTGCTCTGTGCAACCTACGTCAACGTCAATATCAGAGACATCGACAAGGTCTGTCTGTCTTTGTCTTGTGTCTCTTTGTAGATTGAGCATGACGGCAAGATCTGGAGGAGGTGTATCAATATACCTACATAATAATTTTCAATCCAAAAATAGACATGATCTTACTTTTAATTCTGAGTGCAATGTTCAATCATTGTTTCTTGAAATACCCCCTTGTGATAATTTTGATGGTAAGTGTGTTATCATAGGTTGCATTTATAAGCCTCCTGACACAAGCACTGAACATTTTAATTCTAGTCTTGCTTGTGTTTTGGACAAAATTAACCGAGAAGGTAAAGTATGTTTTCTAGTGGGTGATTTCAATATTAACTTATTTAACCATGAGCCCCAGTTATTCCTCCATCTTGGAGAAGTTGCCACACTTTTTCTTCTGTGGATTTTTGTGTCTCAGCTGCTTCTGTTTCTTCATGTAATTTTAGACTCCGTGATGTTGAGGTCAAGGCTCTGTGGGGCCAACACCATCTCCTGCAGGACTCCTTGTTCTTCTTGTTGATGAAAGTATTCAAGTGATTCAGGGTTCAGGATTATTTCATAGTCATTTCTCGCATACTTTGAAATAAATTCAGTTTCCCCCACTCTAAACACAATATGTTTGCTGAATAAATTAATTAAACAAACAAATAAGATTCCTACAAATATATTAAGAAGGTTTCAGAAGCACAAGTAGACATATAAATACACTCAATTAAACAAAAGTCTAAAACTCTTAAAACTCTGGCAAGAGTCATTTGAGACCAATCAGTATCTAAACATCTAAAGTGCATAAAACCTGTGTTTTAAAAAACTGTGAGACACAGAACAGATGTGGAAGTATGGAGAATTACTGTGCTGCTTCAACGGGTGTGTGTGTGTGTGCAGATCTATGTGAGGACGGGTATTTATCACGGTGGAGAACCGCTTTGTGACAACGTCAACACACAGAGAGTCCCCTGCTCCAACCCCAGGTAACACACTGCACGTTAACGTCCCGTGAAGCTGAACAGTAGAAACCTGTTGTTGCCATGGAGACTGAGCCAAATAATCAACTGACATTTATGGAGATGTTTCTCAGTTTAAATTTCAAATCCAGATTCTGTGAGTGCACGATATAAAGTAGGAAATATTAATGTGATCAAAAATGTCAACTACATCTATCTCACTGCTTGTCTGTCTGTCTGTCTGTCTACTTGTCTCACTTACGGTCTGTATGTCTGTCTCCAGGTGGAACGAGTGGCTGACTTATGACATCTACCTGGCTGACCTCCCTCGCTCAGCCAGAATTTGCCTTTCCATCTGCTCTGTGAAGGGAAGGAAAGGAGCCAAGGAGGTAGGATAGAACAGAGCACAGAACATATCAACATAGACTAATGACTGAGTGAGAGAACAAACTGACAAGTACCTGTCTCTCTCTCTCTGTCTTTCTCTCTCTCTCTGTCTGTCTCTCTCTGCCTCTCTCTCTGTCTGTCTCTGTTTGTCTTTCTCTGTCTCTCTCTCTCTCTCTGTCTGTCTCTCTGTGTCTGCCTGTCTGTCTCTCAGGAGCACTGTCCTCTGGCCTGGGGGAATGTGAACCTCTTTGACTATCAGGACATCTTGGTTTCAGGTAAAGTGGCTCTCAGTCTCTGGCCTGTCCCTCATGGCCTGGAAGACCTGCTCAATCCGATCGGAGTTGCTGGTTCAAATCCCAACAAGGTAGGCAGCATGTCTGTCTATCAGCACCAATAAAGATATGATTTATACTGATTGAACTGATGAAATATGTGACTGATCCTCTGATCCTCTGCAGGAGACTCCCTGTGTAGAGCTGGAGTTCTCCTGGTTTAATCAGACGGTCGTGTTTCCTGATGAGCAGCAGATAGAAGAACACGCCAACTGGACCATCAGCCGAGAGCTCGGCTACAACTACTGCCACGGACTGGTAATATATATACATAAATATATATATATATATCTACACCTACTGTCACAGTCTGGTAGTGATGAATAAATAATAAATAAAATCCCACCTGTCTGTCTCTCAGAGCAGTCGTCTGGCCTGTGACAGCAGTGTTTCAGCAGCAGATGGAGAACAGCTTCGGTCTCTCTGCTCCAAAGATCCTCTGTATGAGCTCTCTGAGCAAGAGAAGGACTTCCTCTGGAGACACAGGTGAGGAGTGGGGCTTCACCTGGAGACATATGAGGGACGGGGTTTACTGTAGAGACACAGATGTCTGTACCTGTGCCTACCTTTGTCTCTATCTTTGACTTTGCCTGTCTCTCTGCTCTGTGTACCTACCTGTCTCTCTCTCTCTCTGCAGACACTACTGTGTAAACATCCCAGAGTCTCTTCCAAAGCTGCTTCTGTCTGTCAAATGGAACTCCAGAGACGAAGTGTCACAGGTACAAAACACACTTCTACTGTCAGGATGGATCCTCTGAACATGTTAGTGAAACTCACCTGTCTGTCTTCCTCGTCCTCAGATGTACTGTCTGCTGAAGGAGTGGCCTCTGATGGAGCCTGAATCAGCTCTGGAGTTGTTGGACTGTAACTTTCCTGATCCGATGGTCAGAGAGTTTGCGCTGCGCTGTCTGGTTCAAGGCCTGACAGACGACAAGCTGTCACAGTACCTGCTGCAGCTTGTACAGGTATCCTCATCTCATGGTATAGCACCTGGTACCGGTGTAGTTACATCCTGATCAGTTTAGGATATAACCTATATGTAGAATATAATCCTCTTTTAGCTGCCTGTGTGGTGCCACATCTACCTTGAGCACACTGGCACTGTCTATCACCTGTCGTTACAAAGCATGGGTCGGACATCTTCACTTTATCATTTGATTAACAGTTTTGTTACTTTCTACACAATTATAACCTGTGTCATCCTCACTGCGGGAGTCATGCTAGCCCCAAATACACAACGATATTTAGATATCATCTGACAGCACACGTATCTCCAAGACAAAAATAACTGTGTTTTCCAGGTGTTAAAGTACGAGATGTACCTGTCTATAATAACTGTGTTCTCCAGGTGTTAAAGTACGAGATGTACCTGTCTATAATAACTGTGTTCTCCAGGTGTTAAAGTACGAGATGTACCTGTCTATAATAACTGTGTTCTCCAGGTGTTAAAGTACGAGATGTACCTGTCTATAATAACTGTGTTCTCCAGGTGTTAAAGTACGAGATGTACCTGTCTATAATAACTGTGTTCTCCAGGTGTTAAAGTACGAGATGTACCTGGACAATCCTCTGGCTCGTTTCCTGATCAAGAAAGCTCTGACCAATCAGAGGATAGGACACTTCTTCTTCTGGCATCTCAAGTGAGTACGATTATCTGTGATCTGTATCTGACTAAAGGAGCAGTCCACCCATGTGTTGTAAATCTCACCTTTATTGCCAACATGTGACTGGATCAATCATTTATGTGCTAGTTAACTGTTTTCATGATTAGTCACTCAATGTGTCCAAGCTAACAGAAACACTGTTCACAGGTCAGAGATGCACAATAAGACCGTGTCCCGACGCTTCGGTCTGCTGCTGGAAGCTTTCTGCAGAGCCTGCGGCATGTACCTCAAACACCTGAACCGACAGGTCAGGCTCTGATTGGTCAGAATGACCATGGTCATTAATCTGAAGCAGCTGCCACCCAGTGTCCCAGTGTAGTACTGCAGCTAACGACATGTCTCTGTGTGTGTCTGTCTGTCTGAGTGCGTGTGTGTCTGAGTGTGTGTGTGTCTGTGTGTGTGCGTGTGTGTGTGTGTGTCTGTGTGTGTGCGTGTGTGTGTGTGCGTGTGTCTGTGTGTGCATGTGTGTGTGTGTGTGTGTGTGTGTGTGTGTGTATGTGTGTGTAGGTGGAGGCCATGGATAAACTGGTGAACCTGACAGACACTCTGAAACAAGAGAAGAAGGATGAGACACAGAAAGTATGACACACACACACACATACACGCACACACACACACACACACACACACACACACACACACACACACACACAGACACACAGACACACACACACAAATATACATTTGAAAAACGATCATAGAAACATTTTCTGTCACATTTGAAATGATATAATAGTTTAATATTGTGCTGTGATTGGTGGATGATGGTGTGTTAATGTGTTGTGATTGGTGGATGATGATGTGTTAATCTGTTGTGATTGGTGGATGATGGTGTGCTGTGATTGGTGGATGATGGTGTGTTAATGTGCTGTGATTGGTTGTCAGACTCAGATGAAGTTCCTGGTTGAGCACATGTCTCGGCCAGATTACATGGAGGCTCTGCAAGGGTTCGTCTCTCCGCTGAACCCTGTTCACCAGCTGGGAAACCTCAGGTAACACTTTAAATATCTACCCACCTACCCTCCTACCTACCTACCCACCTACCTACCGACCTACCTACCGACCTACCTACCCTCCTACCTGCCTACCTACCCACCTACCTACCCATCTATCTACCTACCTACCTACCCATCTACCCACCTAACTACCTACCTACCCACCTACCCATCTACCCACCTACCTACCTACCCACCTACCTGCCTACCTACCCACCTACCTGCCTACCTACCCACCTACCTACCCATCTACCCACCCACCTACCTACCTACCTACCTACCTACCTACCTACCCATCTACCCACCTACCCACTACCTTCCTACCTACCTACCTACCTACCTACCTACCTAGCCACCTACCCACCTACCTACCTACCTACCCATCTACCTACCTCTAGTGCATTAAAGTGTTGTGTCTCCAGGCTTGAGGAGTGCAGGATCATGTCATCAGCAAAGCGCCCTCTGTGGTTAAACTGGGAAAACCCCGACATCATGTCGGAGCTGCTCTTCACCAACAACGAGATCATCTTCAAGAATGGAGACGGTATGTAGCTCAGTTCCAACCACTGCACTGTTTTCAGTAAAGAAAGCTAACCATGCTAACAGGGGTTGTGCGTATAGTGATGAGTATCCTGTGTGTTGCAGACCTGCGGCAGGACATGCTGACTCTGCAGATCATTAAGATCATGGAGAACATCTGGCAGAATCAGGGCCTGGACCTGCGGTGAGAGCAGTGACATCATCAGTGTCTGTGACATCATACCACAGCTGGCTAACTGTATGTGTTTGTGTGTGTGCAGCATGCTGCCGTACGGCTGCCTGTCCATTGGGGACTGTGTGGGTCTGATCGAGGTGGTGAAGCACAGTTTCACCATCATGCAGATTCAGTGTAAAGGAGGCCTGAAGGGGGCGCTGCAGTTCAACTCCAACACACTGCACCACTGGATCAAAGACAAGAACCGCGGAGAGGCGTCAGTGCTAGTCTGTCTGCTTGTCTGTCTCACCCCCCCCGCTTCCTGTCAGACCCTTCTATCTATCTATCTATCTATCTATCTATCTATCTATCTACCTGTCTATCTATCTATCTATCTATCTATCTATCTATCTATCTACCTACCTATCTACCTGTCTATCTGTCTACCCATCTACTTACCTATCTACCGACCTACCCATTAATTTACTTTTCTATTTATCCATCTATCTATCTATCTATCTATCTATCTATCTATCTATCTATCTATCTATCTATCTATCTATCTATCTATCTATCTATCTATCTACCTGTCTACCTGTCTACCCATCTACTTACCTATCTACCGATCTACCCATTAATCTATCTATCTATCTATCTATCTATCTATCTATCTATCTATCTATCTATCTATCTATCTATCTACCTACCTCTCTACCAATCTACCTACCCTTTTGCCTGTCTCACCACCCTCCTGTCTGTCTGACTTGTCTCACCACATTCCTGTCTGTCTCTCAGGTATGATCGGGCCATCGACCTGTTCACCAGGTCATGTGCAGGTTATTGTGTAGCGACGTTCATTCTGGGAATCGGGGACCGACACAACTCCAACATCATGGTAAAGGAGAACGGACAGGTGAGTTCTGACCTGTACCTGTTCTGCTGCACTGAGCCTCATCTGAGACTCACCTGAGCTCTGATTCTACCTGCAGCTGTTCCACATCGACTTCGGCCACTTCCTGGATCACAAGAAGAAGAAGTTTGGTTACAAGCGGGAGCGAGTTCCCTTCGTGCTGACGCAGGACTTCCTGATAGTAATCAGCAAAGGAGTCCAGGAGTCCACCAAGACCAAAGAGTTTGAGAGGTCTCACCTCCACCACACGTGTTGTACCATAACTCTGTTGTCTGCCTCTCTGTCTGTCTCACTCTGCATCTACTGGTCTTTGTGTCAGGTTCCAGGAGATGTGTTATAAAGCTTACCTGGCTATCCGGCAGCACGCCAGCCTCTTCATCAACCTGTTCTCCCTCCTGCTCGGCTGTGGGATGCCTGAACTGCAGAGCTTCGATGACATTGCCTACCTGAGGAAGACCCTGGCTCTGGGTAAGACAGACAGATGGAAAGATAGACAGGTAGTGAGACAGACAGACAGGCAGAGAGACAGACAGGTAGTGAGACAGACAGGTACAGAGAAGGAGAGGCTACCTTGCTTGTTGAATATTTTTTTCATTGACATGAGACCAGAGATGATCCGCTATGACATCACTTCCTGTCTCACATCACTTCCTGTCTGTCTTTCTCTCAGAGAAGAGCCAGCAGGAGGCGCTGGAGTATTTCACCAAACAGATGAACGACGCTCATCATGGAGGCTGGAGCACTAAGATGGACTGGATCTTCCACACCATCAGACACATGCCTAACGAGCATTAATACACACACACACATATATAACACACACACCATCAGACACATGCCTAATGAGCATTAATACACACACACACACACACATATATATATAACACATACACCATCAGACACATGCCTAACGAGCATTAATACACACACACACACACACACACATATATAACACACATGCCTAACGAGCATTAATACACACACACACACACACACACACACACACACACACACGTCGACTGGGTGTTGGGGAGGATGAGATTCACCCTGAGATGCTGAAGGTTCTGGACATTGTGGGGCAGTCATGGAGGGACAGGGACCCATGGACTGGCAGACCAGGATGGTGGTCCCTATTTTTAAAAAGGGGACCGGAGGCTCCAACTATCAGGATCACTCAGCCTCCAGGAGAAGCTGCTGCTGAAAGGCTCCGGCTGATGGTTGAACCTGATTCAGGAGGAGCGATGTGGATTCTGGCCGTGGACCAGTGGACCAGCTCTTCACCCTGCAGGATACTGGAGGGGTCATGGGAGTTCACACATCCACCCTACATGTGCTTTGTAGACTTGGAGAAGCTTAGGACGTGACCCTCGGGGGACCTTGTGGGAGGTGTTGTGGGAGTTTGGGGTACCAGGGTCTCTGCTGCGAGCCATTGGGTCCCTATACAACCTCTGTAAGAGCTGTGTTCAGAGCTGTCCCTGGTCTCTGATCCTGTTTGTGGTCTTCATGGACAGAGTCTCAAGGTGCAGCTGGGGGGAGAAGAGTGTCCAGTTTGGGGACCTCAGAATCTCCTCTCTGCTGTTTACGGTTGATGTTGTTCTGTTGGACTCTACAGGTGAAGTCCTCCAACAGGCTCTGGAACGGTTTGCAGCTGAATGTGAAGCAGTCCGGATGAGAGTCAGCACCTCCAACTCTGAGACCATGGTGCTCTGCTGGAACAAGGTGGACTGCCCCCTCAGGGTTGGGGGGAGGGTGGGGGGGGGGGGTTGATTCCGCAAGCGGAGGAGTTTAAGTATCTGGGGGTCTTGTTCACAGTGAGGGTCAGATGGAGCGTGAGGTTGACAGGTGGATGGGTGCAGCACCAGGTGGATGGGTGCAGCATCAGGTGGATGGGTGCAGCATCAGGTGGATGGGTGCTGCATCAGGTGGATGGGTGCAGCATCAGGTGGATGGGTGCAGCATCAGCAGTGATGACCGTCCTGGTGTAGAAAGAGCTGAGCCTGAAGGTGCAGGTCTCAGTTCAGCAGTCAGTCTACGTCCCAACCCTCACCTCTGCTCACCAGCTTTGGGTAGTGACCCAAACAATGAGATGCTGGATCCAAGCAGAGAGAGTCTGGGCTCAGCCTTAGAGACCGGGTCAGGAGCTCAGACATCCGGGGGAGGCTAGGAGTAGAGCCGCTGCTCCTTCACATGGAAAGGAGCCAGCTGAGGTGGTTTGGGCTCCTGGTCAGGATCCTCCTGGACGCCCCCCTTTAGAGGAGTTCCAGGTCCAACTGGGAGGAGACCCAGAACACACTGGAGGGATTACATATCTCTGCTGGTCTGGGAACAGTTTGGGATCCTCCAGGAGGAGCTGATGAGCTGAGCTGGAGAGAAGGAGGTCTGGGTTTCACTGCTCAGTCTGATGAGACCTGGATAAGAGACAGGAAATATATAACACACACACACACACACACACACACACACTGTGTTTACTCTGTGAGGATGACGATGATGAAGGTGTGTGATTGTCGTAGACTTAAGCATCATGACGTCATGTTGGTGGGATGGTTGTCATAGCAACACAAATCTCAGGGTCACCGGTCAGAGGGGTCAGTGGTGCCAAAGGCATGCTGGGAAAAGATGATGTCGTAAACGTCTTCCAGTTGGTGCTAATGTTAGCATGTTAGCTCTGTAGCAAACACTTTGGATCAAACTTTATTGACAAGCAGCTATAACTTTATTAACTGTTTGTAGGGAGAATTTGAATGAAACCAGCTTTATTGAAACCAGCAAAGTGAACACTGTGGTCACTGAGAGAGCAATAAATCCTCCAATCACTGATCAATACTTTAATTATGACAATCAAAAGGAGCTCTGACCAATAGGAAGGCAGAGCTGACCAGCGTGGGCGGAGTCACTGTGCTGACATCAGAGCGAATGAACCAGTCAGGTTTCTGTGAAAAGCACAACGTGAATTAATGTTCAGACTATTGATCACATGATTACTGATATTGATCACATGATGACTGGCATTGATCACATGATCAATACAGACAGCCTGAAGCTGTGAGAAATATTATAATAAATTGAACTTTTAATATCACTACTACTGAACTTTTTTCTCAAAATATTAAATCTTTTCAATTTAAAATAATCTGTTTTTGAAATATGACTTTTATTGTGAAATCCTTTGATGACGAGCTGTGATGAAGCTTTCAGACACAGTTCAGCTGCTCGTGTTTTTATGTCTCATCTTTCAGAGACTCAGATCTGATCAATACTTGGCTGTATTGATCGTAGTTTCTGGTATTGATCGTTTGCTGATTGACGGCCTCAGCTGATCGGAACATATCAGTTTTATCAGGGATCAAAGTCTTTCCACGACAATCTCAACCAATCAGCTGCTTGTTAGCTGTTAGCTTTGTTAGCCTCTAGTGCACTGTATCCAATTAGCCATGCTATGCTAGCTATTAGCCTGCTAGCTGAGCTGTTGCACTGGAGCAATGCATCGTGGGTAGGTTTAGTTAGCATAGCGTAGCATGTGAAAGCCCCTCCTGTCCCATTGGCTGACAGCCAGTAGGGGGTGGGGCTACTCAGGCGGGTTTTAAAAGTTCAGTTTCCACTAAGGAAGTTCCTGGTAAAATATAGGAGGCGGGACCTTTACAGGAAATTCCTCCCAGCTGTTGTGTCTCCATAGCAGAATAGGACCTGATAGGACCCACCAGACTCTGACCGTTACCGAGGCGACGCGCCAAAAACATTACAAAGAAAATGCCAACGAGGGGGTGAACATGGAGGAGCTGAGCTGGTTGACTCATTTCTGGTTTGTGTGTTCATGTTCATGACGGTGGAAGCTTTCGACTACTGTTCTTCTTCTGCATTTAAAAATGCTGCTTATTTTAGCACTTTCGGTTGACACCATATCCTGCTTTGAGTTTACCCAATCAGCACCGAGTCAACCTCGAGCCCCACCCAGAGTGCCGACTCGGAGGCAGAGACTCGGTTAGACCCCGTAAAAGTTCTGGTAGCGGTTCCTTCGGGGAGCTTCCTGCTGTGGAGACACAACGGCCCGTAACGTTACCCTGAGGTTCCTTCAGTGGAAACGGGCTTACTGTGAAGGTTTGTGTTTGTGCTCAGGACAGGAGTCAGGGGTCAGAGGTCAGAGCGGCCTGGCCCCGCCCCCTGCTGCAAGCTATTTATTATGACATCATCCACTGTGCTGGTTGCCATAGTGACTCATAGGAAGTGAGCAGATGTTTTAATCATTTACACCAGAAGTGATTGATTGATTGACTGATTGACTGATTGATTGATTGATTGATTGATTGATGACTGATAGATTGATTGATTGATTGACTGATTGATTGATAGAAGTGTTAAACTGATGATGTATTTAATGAGCATGACGGCTGATCAGTCTCTTAATGTTCAGTATTGATTAGTGATGAATATTGATCCTGTATCAACTTTTATACAAACATTTTATTTCTTTAAACTCTGAAATGTTTTGCACAGTTTTAGTTTTTCGTTCTTTATATTTAAAACATTTCGATGTGTTGTTGAAATATTTACGACTTTTTTCTCCAAATGTCACAACGGAGGAGACGAGGGACACGGCCGTCGCTCCGGCCAATCAGAAGGCCAGTAGATGGTTACCTGGACTTTAGCAGGTCACCTGTGACGAAGAAGCACTTATTGATCTATGACTGTCTGCACTGTTTCATTGTTTTACTTTCCAATAAAAAGTGAACATGTGTTGATAATGTGAGTTTCTGTCTGAATACATTTATTCTCTGAAAGCAGGAGACAAGAGACAAAGTTCTGCTGCAGAGTTTTTATACTTTCAGTCAAATGTCTTCAGTAAGCATTAAAGCAGAATGTGATACCCTTCTCGGGGCTCTGCCAGCTATTCTGGTCCTACACATGTTTAGAGCGGCGCCATGCTGAGCACAGCATGACTATATAAAACTACATCCTCACAGGTTTGCTGTGCTTTCTGTGTGATACCTGACAGGTGAGCTGCACTTCCTCTGATGTCCACTAGATGCTGCCGAGACAAAACGAACAGAGTTACATCCCAGTGTTTCAGATTCAACTAAAAACACTATTTAAAAGAGACACCTCCAGACATGAATCTGTGAAGTCATCACAATGTAAACAAACACCACTGCGCATGTGCAGGAAACCTGGAAGCAGGGCGGAGTTAGTTAAACTGCTTCTTACCTTAAAACACAGAAATGTTGTAATGAAATTGATGTTGAGAAAAAAAGACAAAGTGTAATAAGCTTACCTTGGTTCAGTTAGTAAGTGACTGGTTCATTCATGTGCTGTCAAACAACCGTTTTCCACCAAGATCTTTATATTTGATGTTACTGTAATGACACAAGAGAAACGGGGAAATGTCTTATACAGTAGTTCAATGAGGTGCGCGTGTAATGAGGTGCGCGTGTACTATGTGGTATACGGTAAAAACGGGGGTGCCGTTATGTGTTGTTGATGGTTTGCAGTAAAAACCAGTAAGAACCAGTTAAACCCAACAGAACATGAGGTCATTTTACTTTGACATCACTTCCTGTGAAACTGAAAGTAAACTTTCTGAGGGCGCGACGACGACGGACGACGACGGACCGCGACGAACCGAGACGGACGACGACGGACCGACAGCCGTTAAAACGTGTTTTTACCGGCAGTTTGTTTCTCACCGACCGGGTAACATTAATCCTTTCATCGAGGTTTTTATTCAGGTTCTTTTGAAGATGAAGATTTTAGCGGCGTTTGTGATTCTCCTGCAAGGTAAGACTTTAACCTCCAGTGAGACAAGTGTCTCTGCGTCACAACCAAAACTGCAGTAGTCTATTTATCCCGAGATATCTGTATATAGCCTAAACTACAGTATTTAACCCGAGATATATATAAACTACAGTAGCCTATTTATCCCGAGATATATACGCAGTATTTAACGTGGTGTGTTTGAGGCCGTTAGTTCCTCGTTGCTCGGTGCAGGGCGGATCCCTTCCTCTTATTCAAGCAGGTTGTTTACAATGATATGAAACTACAGACTCGTTTCTGTCTGTAGTTAATGTATAAAATACCCAAACTACTGTTATAAACTACAACTAACTAACTATTTAACCTGATATCTGAGTATAAACTACAGTATTAACCTGTGATATCTGAGTATAAACTACAGTATTAACCTGATATCTGAGTATAAACTACAGTATTAACCTGATATCTGATTATAAACTACTGTATTAACCTGATATCTGAGTATAAACTACAGTATCTAACCTGATATCTGAGTATAAACTACAGTATTAACCTGATATCTGAGTATAAACTACAGTATTAACCTGATATCTGAGTATAAACTACTGTATTAACCTGATATCTGAGTATAAACTACAGTATTAACCTGATATCTGAGTATAAACTACAGTATTAACCTGATATCTGAGTATAAACTACTGTATTAACCTGATATCTGAGTATAAACTACAACTAACTAACTATTTAACCTGATATCTGAGTATAAACTACAACTAACTATTTAACCTGATATCTGAGTATAAACTACAGTATTAACCTGATGAGTATAAACTACAGTATTAACCTGATATCTGAGTATAAACTACAGTATTAACCTGATATCTGAGTATAAACTACAGTATTAACCTGATATCTGAGTATAAACTACTGTATTAACTTGATATCTGAGTATAAACTACAGTATTAACCTGATATCTGAGTATAAACTACAGTATTAACCTGATATCTGAGTATAAACTACTGTATTAACCTGATATCTGAGTATAAACTACTGTATTAACCTGTGATATCTGAGTATAAACTACAGTATTAACCTGATATCTGAGTATAAACTACAGTATTAACCTGTGATATCTGAGTATAAACTACAGTATTAACCTGATATCTGAGTATAAACTACTGTATTAACCTGATATCTGAGTATAAACTACAGTATTAACCTGATATCTGAGTATAAACTACAGTATTAACCTGATATCTGAGTATAAACTACAGTATTAACCTGATGAGTATAAACTACAGTATTAACCTGATATCTGTATAAACTACAGTATTAACCTGATATCTGAGTATAAACTACAGTATTAACCTGTGATATCTGAGTATAAACTACAGTATTAACCTGTGATATCAGAGTATAAACTACAGTATTAACCTGTGATATCTGAGTATAAACTACTGTATTAACCTGATATCTGAGTATAAACTACAGTATTAACCTGATATCTGAGTATAAACTACAGTATTAACCTGATATCTGAGTATAAACTACTGTATTAACCTGATATCTGAGTATAAACTACAGTATTAACCTGATATCTGAGTATAAACTACAGTATTAACCTCTGATATCTGAGTATAAACTACAGTATTAACCTGATATCTGAGTATAAACTACAGTATTAACCTGATATCCAAGTATAAACTACTGTATTAACCTGATATTCAAGTATAAACTACTGTATTAACCTGATATCTGAGTATAAACTACAGTATTAACCTGATATCTGAGTATAAACTACAGTATTAACCTGTGATATCTGAGTATAAACTACAGTATTAACCTGATGAGTATAAACTACAGTATTAACCTGATATCTGTATAAACTACAGTATTAACCTGATGAGTATAAACTACAGTATTAACCTGATATCTGTATAAACTACAGTATTAACCTGATATCTGAGTATAAACTACAGTATTAACCTGATATCTGAGTATAAACTACAGTATTAACCTGATATCTGAGTATAAACTACAGTATTAACCTGATATCTGTATCTTCCAGTCAGTGATGATGTTTATGTGTCCTCAGTTTCCCAGCAGGCCTCAGCTGTGACGTTGGAGGTGAAGGAGGGGGATCTGTCTGTCTTGCTGCCCTGTAAGGCACCTGCAGGTGTAACTTTACCTTTAACTGTAGACACTGTGGTGGAGTGGAAACGCCTCAACCCTGACATCACCGTCCACGTGCGTCGTGACAACCGTGACCAGCCCAATGACCAGAGCCAGCAGTACAGGTCACGCACGTCTCTGAGTCAGGATGCTCTGAAGAGCGGAGACCTCAGCCTCACCCTGAAGAACATCCAATTGGTGGACCAAGCCGTCTACGACTGCTCCGCCAGCAAGGGACGAGATACCCTGTTCAGTAATAAAGTCGACCTGCAGGTCATCAGCGAAGACGGTCAGTAGAGCTCAGATCCTCCCAGCGTGTTAGAAACCAGCACATAGACGGCACCGGAGCATTAAACATAGTCACTGTGTTAGAAACCAGCACATAGACGGCACCGGAGCATTAAACATAGTCACTGTGTTAGAAACCAGCACGTAGACGGCACCGGAGCATTAAACATAGTCACTGTGTTAGAAACCAGCACGTAGACGGCACCGGAGCATTAAACATAGTCACTGTGTTAGAAACCAGCACGTAGACGGCACCGGAGCATTAAACATAATCACTGTGTTAGAAACCAGCACGTAGACGGCACCGGAGCATTAAACATAGTCACTGTGTTAGAAACCAGCACATAGACGGCACCGGAGCATTAAACATAGTCACTGTGTTAGAAACCAGCACGTAGACGGCACCGGAGCACGAACCATAGTCACTATGTTAGAAACCAGCACGTAGACGGCACCGGAGCACGAACCATAGTCACTATGTTAGAAACCAGCACATAGACGGCACCGGAGCATTAAACATAATCACTGTGTTAGAAACCAGCACGTAGACGGCACCGGAGGATTAAACAAAGTCACTAACAGTCATGTTGTTTATTGTGTTGCAGAGGCAGAGTTAGCAGCTAAGCGTGATGAGTTCCACAACCTGTATATCACCTTCCTCGTCCTCTTCATCCTTACTTTGATTGTAGCTCTTGTGTTGGCTGGTGTAGTCTACAAAGAAAAACATATGAAAGGTTTGTTCTCTTCACACACACACACACACACACACACACAGACTGGGACTGAGACAGAGTGGGACTGAGACAGAGTGGGACTGGGACAGAGTGGGACTGAGACAGAGTGGGACTGGGACAGTAGACTGGGACAGAGTGGGACTGGGACAGAGTGGGACTGGGACAGTAGACTGAGAGAGTGGGACTGAGACAGAGTGGGACTGGGACAGAGTGGGACTGACACAGAGTGGGACTGGGACAGAGTGGGACTGGGACAGAGTGGGACTGAGAGTGGACTGAGACAGAGTGGACTGAGACAGAGTGGGACTGAGACAGAGTGGGACTGAGACAGAGTGGGACTGACAGAGTGGGACTGAGACAGTAGACTGGGACAGAGTGGACTGAGACAGAGTGGACTGGGACAGAGTGGGACTGAGACAGTAGACTGGGACAGAGTGGACTGAGACAGAGTGGACTGGGACAGAGTGGGACTGAGACAGAGTGGGACTGAGACAGAGTGGGACTGGGACAGTAGACTGACACAGAGTGGGACTGGGACAGTAGACTGGGACAGAGTGGACTGAGACAGAGTGGGACTGAGACAGAGTGGGACTGGGACAGAGTGGGACTGAGAGTGGACTGAGACAGAGTGGACTGAGACAGAGTGGGACTGAGACAGAGTGGGACTGAGACAGAGTGGGACTGACAGAGTGGGACTGAGACAGTAGACTGGGACAGAGTGGACTGAGACAGAGTGGACTGGGACAGAGTGGGACTGAGACAGTAGACTGGGACAGAGTGGACTGAGACAGAGTGGACTGGGACAGAGTGGGACTGAGACAGAGTGGGACTGAGACAGAGTGGGACTGGGACAGTAGACTGACACAGAGTGGGACTGGGACAGTAGACTGACACAGAGTGGGACTGAGACAGTAGACTGACACAGAGTGGGACTGAGACAGAGTGGGACTGAGACAGAGTGGGACTGACAGAGTGGGACTGAGAGTGGACTGAGACAGAGTGGGACTGAGACAGAGTGGGATTGACACAGAGTGGGACTGAGACAGTAGACTGAGACAGAGTGGGACTGAGACAGAGTGGGATTGACACAGAGTGGGACTGAGACAGAGTGGGATTGACACAGAGTGGGACTGAGACAGAGTGGGACTGACACAGAGTGGGACTGAGACAGTAGACTGACACAGAGTGGGACTGAGACAGAGTGGGACTGAGACAGAGTGGGACTGAGACAGAGTGGGACTGAGACAGTAGACTGACACAGAGTGGGACTGAGACAGAGGACTGACACAGAGTGGGACTGAGACAGTAGACTGAGACAGAGTGGGACTGACACAGAGTGGGATTGAGACAGTAGACTGGGACAGAGTGGACTGAGACAGAGTGGGACTGACACAGAGTGGGACTGGGACAGAGTGGGACTGACACAGAGTGGGACTGAGACAGTAGACTGAGACAGAGTGGGACTGAGACAGTAGACTGGGACAGAGTGGGACTGAGACAGAGTGGGACTGAGACAGTAGACTGGGACAGAGTGGACTGAGACAGAGTGGGACTGGGACAGAGTGGGACTGAGACAGTAGACTGACACAGAGTGGGACTGACACAGAGTGGGACTGGGACAGAGTGGGACTGAGACAGTAGACTGAGACAGTAGACTGAGACAGAGTGGGACTTGGACAGAGTGGGACTGGGACAGAGTGGGACTGAGACAGTAGACTGGGACAGAGTGGGACTGACACAGAGTGGGACTGACACAGAGTGGGACTGAGACTGTAGACTGGGACAGGGTGGGACTGACACAGTAGACTGACACAGAGTGGGACTGAGACAGTAGACTGACACAGAGTGGGACTGAGACAGTAGACTGAGACAGAGTGGGACTGGGACAGAGTGGGACTGGGACAGTAGACTGAGACAGAGTGGGACTGAGACTGTAGACTGACACAAAGTGGGACTGAGACTGTAGACTGAGACAGAGTGGGACTGAGACAGAGTGGGACTGAGACAGTAGACTGAGACAGAGTGGGACTGAGACAGAGTGGGACTGGAACAGAGTGGGACTGAGACAGTAGACTGGGACAGAGTGGGACTGACACAGAGGACTGGGACAGAGTGGGACTGGGACAGAGTGGGACTGAGACAGTAGACTGGGACAGGGTGGGACTGACACAGTAGACTGACACAGAGTGGGACTGAGACAGTAGACTGACACAGAGTGGGACTGGGACAGTAGACTGAGACAGAGTGGGACTGAGACTGTAGACTGACACAAAGTGGGACTGAGACTGTAGACTGAGACAGAGTGGGACTGAGACTGTAGACTGACACAAAGTGGGACTGAGACTGTAGACTGAGACAGAGTGGGACTGAGACAGAGTGGGACTGAGACAGTAGACTGAGACAGAGTGGGACTGGGACAGAGTGGGACTGGAACAGAGTGGGACTGAGACAGTAGACTGAGACAGAGTGGGACTGGGACAGTAGACTGAGACAGAGTGGGACTGAGACTGTAGACTGACACAAAGTGGGACTGAGACTGTAGACTGAGACAGAGTGGGACTGAGACAGTAGACTGGGACAGAGTGGGACTGACACAGAGTGGGACTGAGACTGTAGACTGACACAGAGTGGGACTGACACAGAGTGGGACTGGCACAGAGTGGGACTGAGACTGTAGACTGAGACAGAGTGGGACTGACACAGAGTGGGACTGAGACAGAGTGGGACTGACACAGAGTGGGACTGAGACAGTAGACTGAGACAGAGTGGGACTGAGACAGAGTGGGACTGACAGAGTGGGACTGGGACAGAGAGGGACTCGGACAGAGTGGGACTGAGACAGAGTGGGACTGGGACAGAGTGGGACTGAGACAGTAGACTGAGACAGAGTGGGACTGAGACAGAGTGGGACTGACAGAGTGGGACTGGGACAGAGAGGGACTCGGACAGAGTGGGACTGAGACAGAGTGGGACTGGGACAGAGTGGGACTGAGACAGAGTGGGACTGGGACAGAGTGGGACTGAGACAGGGTGGGACTGAGACAGTAGACTGACACAAAGTGGGACTGACACAGAGTGGGATTGACACAGAGTGGGACTGACACAGAGTGGGACTGAGACAGTAGACTGACACAAAGTGGGACTGAGACAGAGTGGGACTGAGACAGTAGACTGAGACAGAGTGGGACTGAGACAGAGTGGGACTGGGACAGGGTGGGACTGACACAAAGTGGGACTGACACAAAGTGGGACTGAGACAGAGTGGGAACCAGTAGAACCAGTATGGATGTTTCTAACCAGTAGAACCAGTAGAACCAGTATGGATGTTTCTAACCAGTAGAACCAGTAGAACCAGTATGGATGTTTCTAACCAGTAGAACCAGTATGGATGTTTCTAACCAGTAGAACCAGTAGAACCAGTAGAACCAGTATGGATGTTTCTAACCAGTAGAACCAGTATGGATGTTTCTAACCAGTAGAACCAGTATAGATGTGTCTAACCAGTAGAACCAGTAGAACCAGTATGGATGTTTCTAACCAGTAGAACCAGTATGGATGTGTCTAACCAGTAGAACCAGTATAGATGTGTCTAACCAGTAGAACCAGTAGAACCAGTATGGATGTTTCTAACCAGTAGAACCAGTATGGATGTTTCTAACCAGTAGAACCAGTAGAACCAGTATGGATGTTTCTAACCAGTAGAACCAGTATGGATGTTTCTAACCAGTAGAACCAGTAGAACCAGTATGGATGTGTCTAACCAGTAGAACCAGTAGAACCAGTATGGATGTTTCTAACCAGTAGAACCAGTAGAACCAGTAGAACCAGTATGGATGTTTCTAACCAGTAGAACCAGTATGGATGTTTCTAACCAGTAGAACCAGTATGGATGTTTCTAACCAGTAGAACCAGTAGAACCAGTAGAACCAGTATGGATGTTTCTAACCAGTAGAACCAGTATGGATGTTTCTAACCAGTAGAACCAGTATGGATGTTTCTAACCAGTAGAACCAGTAGAACCAGTATGGATGTTTCTAACCAGTAGAACCAGTAGAACCAGTAGAACCAGTATGGATGTTTCTAACCAGTAGAACCAGTATGGATGTGTCTAACCAGTAGAACCAGTATAGATGTGTCTAACCAGTAGAACCAGTAGAACCAGTATGGATGTTTCTAACCAGTAGAACCAGTATGGATGTTTCTAACCAGTAGAACCAGTATGGATGTTTCTAACCAGTAGAACCAGTAGAACCAGTATGGATGTTTCTAACCAGTAGAACCAGTATGGATGTTTCTAACCAGTAGAACCAGTAGAACCAGTATGGATGTGTCTAACCAGTAGAACCAGTAGAACCAGTATGGATGTTTCTAACCAGTAGAACCAGTAGAACCAGTAGAACCAGTATGGATGTTTCTAACCAGTAGAACCAGTAGAACCAGTATGGATGTTTCTAACCAGTAGAACCAGTAGAACCAGTATGGATGTTTCTAACCAGTAGAACCAGTAGAACCAGTATGGATGTTTCTAACCAGTAGAACCAGTATGGATGTTTCTAACCAGTAGAACCAGTATGGATGTTTCTAACCAGTAGAACCAGTAGAACCAGTATGGATGTTTCTAACCAGTAGAACCAGTAGAACCAGTATGGATGTTTCTAACCAGTAGAACCAGT
This sequence comes from Scomber japonicus, assembly GCF_027409825.1. Taxonomy (NCBI): domain Eukaryota; kingdom Metazoa; phylum Chordata; class Actinopteri; order Scombriformes; family Scombridae; genus Scomber; species Scomber japonicus. The sequence goes on along the minus strand of NC_070599.1, from coordinate 28,874,234 downwards.
AGAACCAGTAGAACCAGTATGGATGTTTCTAACCAGTAGAACCAGTATGGATGTGTCTAACCAGTAGAACCAGTATAGATGTGTCTAACCAGTAGAACCAGTAGAACCAGTATGGATGTTTCTAACCAGTAGAACCAGTATGGATGTTTCTAACCAGTAGAACCAGTAGAACCAGTATGGATGTTTCTAACCAGTAGAACCAGTAGAACCAGTATGGATGTTTCTAACCAGTAGAACCAGTATGGATGTTTCTAACCAGTAGAACCAGTAGAACCAGTATGGATGTGTCTAACCAGTAGAACCAGTAGAACCAGTATGGATGTTTCTAACCAGTAGAACCAGTAGAACCAGTAGAACCAGTATGGATGTTTCTAACCAGTAGAACCAGTAGAACCAGTAGAACCAGTATGGATGTTTCTAACCAGTAGAACCAGTAGAACCAGTAGAACCAGTATGGATGTTTCTAACCAGTAGAACCAGTATGGATGTTTCTAACCAGTAGAACCAGTATGGATGTTTCTAACCAGTAGAACCAGTATGGATGTTTCTAACTAGTAGAACCAGTATGGATGTTTCTAACCAGTAGAACCAGTAGAACCAGTATGGATGTTTCTAACCAGTAGAACCAGTAGAACCAGTATGGATGTTTCTAACCAGTAGAACCAGTAGAACCAGTATGGATGTTTCTAACCAGTAGAACCAGTAGAACCAGTAGAACCAGTATGGATGTTTCTAACCAGTAGAACCAGTATGGATGTGTCTAACCAGTAGAACCAGTAGAACCAGTACTAACCTGTCCGTGTGTTTGCAGGCAGATCAGCAGTTGACATGTGACACCTGAACGCATCACAGGTGTGTTTGCCTCCGAACCTCAATGAACATATATTATGGGATGTTATTGATTATCAGTGATTATATGTGATCCTGCAGGCTGAGGACACCAAGACGCGTCGCCATGACAACGCCACCTCTCCCTGCAGGCTGAGGACAACACCAGGACGCGTCGCCATGACAACGCCACCTCTCCCTGCAGGCTGAGGACATCAAGACGCGTCGCCATGACAACGCCACGTCTCCCTGTAGGCTGAGGGCAACACCAAGACGCGTTGCCATGACAATGCCACCTCTCCCTGCAGGCTGAGGGCAACACCAAGACGCGTCGCCATGACAACGCCACCTCTCCCTGCAGGCTGAGGGCAACACCAAGACGCGTCGCCATGACAACGCCACCTCTCCCTGCAGGCTGCGGACAACACCAAGACGCGTCGCCATGACAACGCCACCTCTCCCTGCAGGCTGAGGACAACACCAGGATTCGTCGCCATTACAACGCCATGTCCTCCTCCCTCCAGATCACCCGCCTTGGCGGTTGCCGTGGCGATAGTAGCCCAGCCCACAGTGCTTCTAACTTTGTTTGAACTTTGTTAAATTTCCTAAATAACTGAATTTGTACATTTAATTCATTTTGTTTGTTACCATGGAAATGCTTTAATAAACATCCAGGTATTCACCCCCATGTTTGTCTTTCAATGAAGGAGTGATGTAATCAATCAGTTACCATGGGGATTTACCCTGGAGCAGGTTAGCCGTTCAGCATCAGTTACCATGGTGATTTACCCCGGAGCAGGTTAGCCGTTCAGCATCAGTTACCATGGTGATTTACCCCGGAGCAGGTTAGCCGTTCAGCATCAGTTACCATGGTGATTTATCCCGGAGCAGGTTAGCCGTTCAGCATCAGTTACCATGGTGATTTACCCCGGAGCAGGTTAGCCGTTCAGCATCAGTTACCATGGTGATTTACCCCGGAGCAGGTTAGCTGTTCAGCATCAGTTACCATGGTGATTTACCCCGGAGCAGGTTAGCCGTTCAGCATCAGTTACCATGGTGATTTACCAGGTAAGAAGTGAACCAGCGTGGTAGTTAACCCTGAAGTTACCTCGATAAGAGAAAATCCAGCTTCGTAGTACAGGCCTCTGGGGCGGTTCTTTATGTGATCAGGTGTTCCAGTTACAGTTCAGTTATACAGTTCTAGATACTAAGAAGTTATAGTTGGTAGAACCTGCAGAAGAAGAGCGGACACACAATCCTAGACATTATTATCGTCATTCAGTAATTAACGAAGCAATGAATGAATGAATGAATGAGTGAATGAATGAGTGAGTGAGTGAATGAATGAATGAGTGAATGAATGAATGAGTGAATGAATGAATGAATGAGTGAATGAATGAGTGAATGAATGAGTGAGTGAATGAATGAATGAGTGAATGAATGAGTGAATGAGTGAATGAATGAGTGAGTGAATGAATGAATGAGTGAATGAATGAATGAATGAGTGAATGAATGAGTGAATGAATGAATGAATGAGTGAATGAATGAATGAGTGAATGAATGAGTGAGTGAGTGAATGAATGAATGAGTGAATGAGTGAATGAATGAATGAGTGAATGAGTGAATGAATGAATGAGTGAATGAATGAGTGAATGAATGAATGAATGAATGAGTGAATGAATGAGTGAATGAATGAGTGAGTGAGTGAATGAATGAATGAATGAATGAGTGAATGAATGAGTGAGTGAATGAGTGAATGAATGAATGAATGAATGAGTGAATGAATGAGTGAATGAATGAATGAATGAATGAATGAATGAATGAGTGAATGAATGAATGAGTGCTGCTTAAAGAACCAAACCTGAATCCAGAGCTGTTTGATAAATTGATTTAATTTAGACATTAAAGAGCATCCTGTAGCATTCATGGCAGACTGGAGTCCCATTAGTCTCCACTAGTCCAGTCTAGCAGCCACTGTCCTCCATCATCATGATGAGACTGTTAACGTATACAAGCAACAACATGATGAGACTGTTAACGTATACAAGCAGCAACAACATGATGAGACTGTTAACGTATACAAGCAGCAGCAACATGATGAGACTGTTAACGTATACAAGCAACAACATGATGAGACTGTTAACGTATACAAGCAACAACATGATGAGACTGTTAACGTATACAAGCAGCAACATGATGAGACTGTTAACGTATACAAGCAGCAACAACATGATGAGACTGTTAACGTATACAAGCAGCAACATGATGAGACTGTTAACGTATACAAGCAACAACAACATGATGAGACTGTTAACGTATACAAGCAGCAACATGATGAGACTGTTAACGTATACAAGCAGCAACATGATGAGACTGTTAACGTATACAAGCAGCAACAACATGATGAGACTGTTAACGTATACAAGCAGCAACAACATGATGAGACTGTTAACGTATACAAGCAGCAACATGATGAGACTGTTAACGTATACAAGCAACAACATGATGAGACTGTTAACGTATACAAGCAACAACATGATGAGACTGTTAACGTATACAAGCAACAACATGATGAGACTGTTAACGTATACAAGCAGCAACAACATGATGAGACTGTTAACGTATACAAGCAACAACATGATGAGACTGTTAACGTATACAAGCAACAACATGATGAGACTGTTAACGTATACAAGCAACAACATGATGAGACTGTTAACGTATACAAGCAACAACATGATGAGACTGTTAACGTATACAAGCAGCAACAACATGATGAGACTGTTAACGTATACAAGCAACAACATGATGAGACTGTTAACGTATACAAGCAGCAACATGATGAGACTGTTAACGTATACAAGCAGCAACAACATGATGAGACTGTTAACGTATACAAGCAACAACATGATGAGACTGTTAACGTATACAAGCAGCAACATGATGAGACTGTTAACGTATACAAGCAGCAACATGATGAGACTGTTAACGTATACAAGCAACAACATGATGAGACTGTTAACGTATACAAGCAACAACATGATGAGACTGTTAACGTATACAAGCAACAACATGATGAGACTGTTAACGTATACAAGCAGCAACAACATGATGAGACTGTTAACGTATACAAGCAGCAACATGATGAGACTGTTAACGTATACAAGCAGCAACATGATGAGACTGTTAACGTATACAAGCAGCAGCAACATGATGAGACTGTTAACGTATACAAGCAGCAACAACATGATGAGACTGTTAACGTATACAAGCAACAACATGATGAGACTGTTAACGTATACAAGCAACAACATGATGAGACTGTTAACGTATACAAGCAGCAACATGATGAGACTGTTAACGTATACAAGCAGCAACATGATGAGACTGTTAACGTATACAAGCAGCAGCAACATGATGAGACTGTTAACGTATACAAGCAACAACATGATGAGACTGTTAACGTATACAAGCAGCAACAACATGATGAGACTGTTAACGTATACAAGCAGCAACATGATGAGACTGTTAACGTATACAAGCAGCAACATGATGAGACTGTTAACGTATACAAGCAACAACATGATGAGACTGTTAACGTATACAAGCAACAACATGATGAGACTGTTAACGTATACAAGCAGCAACAACATGATGAGACTGTTAACGTATACAAGCAACAACATGATGAGACTGTTAACGTATACAAGCAGCAACATGATGAGACTGTTAACGTATACAAGCAGCAACATGATGAGACTGTTAACGTATACAAGCAACAACATGATGAGACTGTTAACGTATACAAGCAGCAACAACATGATGAGACTGTTAACGTATACAAGCAGCAACATGATGAGACTGTTAACGTATACAAGCAGCAACAACATGATGAGACTGTTAACGTATACAAGCAGCAACATGATGAGACTGTTAACGTATACAAGCAGCAACAACATGATGAGACTGTTAACGTATACAAGCAACAACATGATGAGACTGTTAACGTATACAAGCAACAACATGATGAGACTGTTAACGTATACAAGCAGCAACATGATGAGACTGTTAACGTATACAAGCAACAACATGATGAGACTGTTAACGTATACAAGCAGCAGCAACATGATGAGACTGTTAACGTATACAAGCAGCAACATGATGAGACTGTTAACGTATACAAGCAACAACATGATGAGACTGTTAACGTATACAAGCAGCAACAACATGATGAGACTGTTAACGTATACAAGCAACAACATGATGAGACTGTTAACGTATACAAGCAGCAACAACATGATGAGACTGTTAACGTATACAAGCAACAACATGATGAGACTGTTAACGTATACAAGCAACAACATGATGAGACTGTTAACGTATACAAGCAACAACATGATGAGACTGTTAACGTATACAAGCAGCAACAACATGATGAGACTGTTAACGTATACAAGCAGCAACAACATGATGAGACTGTTAACGTATACAAGCAGCAACAACATGATGAGACTGTTAACGTATACAAGCAGCAACAACATGATGAGACTGTTAACGTATACAAGCAACAACATGATGAGACTGTTAACGTATACAAGCAACAACATGATGAGACTGTTAACGTATACAAGCAGCAACATGATGAGACTGTTAACGTATACAAGCAGCAACAACATGATGAGACTGTTAACGTATACAAGCAACAACAACATGATGAGACTGTTAACGTATACAAGCAACAACATGATGAGACTGTTAACGTATACAAGCAGCAACAACATGATGAGACTGTTAACGTATACAAGCAGCAACATGATGAGACTGTTAACGTATACAAGCAACAACATGATGAGACTGTTAACGTATACAAGCAACAACATGATGAGACTGTTAACGTATACAAGCAACAACATGATGAGACTGTTAACGTATACAAGCAACAACATGATGAGACTGTTAACGTATACAAGCAGCAACAACATGATGAGACTGTTAACGTATACAAGCAACAACATGATGAGACTGTTAACGTATACAAGCAACAACATGATGAGACTGTTAACGTATACAAGCAACAACATGATGAGACTGTTAACGTATACAAGCAACAACATGATGAGACTGTTAACGTATACAAGCAACAACATGATGAGACTGTTAACGTATACAAGCAACAACATGATGAGACTGTTAACTTCCCTACCTACCTCCTTACTCCTTTCCTACCTTCCTTCCTACCTAACACCATATCATCTATTTTGGCATGATCTTACTTCCTTCCTTCCATCCATCCATCACTCTTTCCTTACTTCCTTACTTTCTTCCTTCTTTCCTTCCTTCCTCCCTGCTTCCTCCAGGACCTGAGGCTAGACCAGGACCAGGACCTGAGGCTGGACCTGATGCTAGACCAGGACCAGGACCAGGACCAGAGGCTAGACCAGGACCAGCACCTGATGCTAGACCAGGACCAAGACCAGGACCAGGACCTGATGCTAGACCAGGACCAGGACCTGGACCTGAGGCTAGACCAGGACCTGAGGCTAGACCAGGACCTGAGGCTAGACCAGGACCAGAGCCTAGACCAGGACCTGAAGCTAGACCAGGACCAGGACCTGAGGCTAGACCAGGACCAGGACCTGAGGCTAGACCTGAGGCTAGACCAGGACCAGGACCTGAGGCTAGACCAGGACCAGGACCTGAGGCTAGACCAGGACCAGGACCTGAGGCTAGACCTGAGGCTAGACCAGGACCAGGACCTGAGGCTGGACCAGGACCTGAGTCTAGACCAGGACCTGAGGATAGACCAGGACCAGGACCTGAGGCTAGACCAGGACCAGGACCTGAGGCTAGACCAGGACCAGGACCTGAGGCTAGACCAGGACCTGAGGCTGGACCAGGACCTGAGGCTGGACCAGGACCAGGACCTGAGGCTAGACCAGAACCTGATGCTAGACCAGGACCAGGACCTGAGGCTGGACCAGGACCAGGACCTGAGGCTAGACCAGGACCAGGACCTGAGGCTAGACCAGGACCAGGACCTGAGGCTGGACCAGGACCAGGACCTGAGGCTAGACCAGGACCAGGACCTGAGGCTAGACCTGAGGCTAGACCAGGACCTGAGGCTAGACCAGGACCAGGACCTGAAGCTAGACCAGGACCTGAGGCTAGACCAGGACCAGGACCTGAGGCTGGACCAGGACCTGAGGCTACACCAGGACCTGAGGCTGGACCAGGACCTGAGGCTAGACCAGGACCAGGACCAAGACCAGGACCAGGACCTGAGGGTAGACCAGGACCTGAGGCTGGACCAAGACCTGAGCCTAGACCAGGACCTGAGCCTAGACCAGGACCTGAGGCTAGACCAGGACCTGAGGCTAGACCAGGACCTGAAGCTAGACCAGGACCAGGACCTGATGCTACACCAGGACCAGGACCTGAGGCTAGACCAGGACCTGAGGCTAGACCAGGACCAGGACCTGAGGCTAGACCAGGACCTGAGGCTGGACCAGGACCTGAGGCTGGACCAGGACCTGAGCCTAGACCAGGACCTGAGCCTAGACCAGGACCTGAAGCTAGACCAGGACCAGGACCTGATGCTACACCAGGACCTGAGGCTAGACCAGGACCTGAGGCTGGACCAGGACCAGGACCTGAGGCTAGACCAGGACCTGAGGCTAGACCAGGACCAGGACCTGAGGCTAGACCAGGACCTGAGGCTAGACCAGGACCAGGACCTGAGGCTAGACCAGGACCTGAGGCTGGACCAGGACCTGAGGCTAGACCAGGACCTGAGGCTGGACCAGGACCTGAGGCTAGACCAGGACCTGAGGCTGGACCAGGACCTGAGCCTAGACCAGGACCTGAGGCTAGACCAGGACCTGAGGCTAGACCAGGACCTGAAGCTAGACCAGGACCAGGACCTGATGCTACACCAGGACCTGAGGCTAGACCAGGACCTGAGGCTGGACCAGGACCAGGACCTGAGGCTAGACCAGGACCTGAGGCTAGACCAGGACCTGAAGCTAGACCAGGACCAGGACCTGATGCTACACCAGGACCAGGACCAGGACCTGAGGCTAGACCAGGACCTGAGGCTGGACCAGGACCAGGACCTGAGCCTAGACCAGGACATGAGGCTAGACCAGGACCTGAGGCTAGACCAGGACCTGAAGCTAGACCAGGACCAGGACCTGATGCTACACCAGGACCAGGACCAGGACCTGAGGCTAGACCAGGACCAGGACCTGAGGCTAGACCAGGACCTGAGGCTAGACCAGGACCAGGACCTGAGGCTAGACCAGGACCTGAGGCTAGACCAGGACCAGGACCTGAGGCTAGACCAGGACCTGAGGCTAGACCAGGACCTGAGGCTGGACCAGGACCTGAGGCTGGACCAGGACCAGGACCTGAGGCTAGACCAGGACCTGAGGCTAGACCAGGACCTGAGGCTAGACCAGGACCAGGACCTGAGGCTAGACCAGGACCTGAGGCTAGACCAGGACCAGGACCTGAGGCTAGACCAGGACCTGAGGCTAGACCAGGACCAGGACCTGAGGCTAGACCAGGACCTGAGGCTAGACCAGGACCTGAGGCTAGACCAGGACCAGGACCTGAGGCTAGACCAGGACCTGAGGCTAGACCAGGACCAGGACCTGAGGCTAGACCAGGACCTGAGGCTAGACCAGGACCAGGACCTGAGGCTAGACCAGGACCTGAGGCTACACCAGGACCTGAGGCTGGACCAGGACCTGAGGCTAGACCAGGACCTGAGGCTGGACCAGGACCTGAGCCTAGACCAGGACCTGAGCCTAGACCAGGACCTGAGGCTAGACCAGGACCTGAGGCTGGACCAGGACCTGAAGCTAGACCAGGACCAGGACCTGATGCTACACCAGGACCTGAGGCTAGACCAGGACCTGAGGCTGGACCAGGACCAGGACCTGAGGCTAGACCAGGACCTGAGGCTAGACCAGGACCAGGACCTGAGGCTAGACCAGGACCTGAGGCTGGACCAGGACCTGAGGCTGGACCAGGACCTGAGGCTGGACCAGGACCTGAGGCTAGACCAGGACCTGAGGCTGGACCAGGTCCTGAGGCTAGACCAGGACCTGAGGCTGGACCAGGACCTGAGCCTAGACCAGGACCTGAGGCTAGACCAGGACCTGAGGCTAGACCAGGACCTGAAGCTAGACCAGGACCAGGACCTGATGCTACACCAGGACCTGAGGCTAGACCAGGACCTGAGGCTGGACCAGGACCAGGACCTGAGGCTAGACCAGGACCTGAGGCTAGACCAGGACCTGAAGCTAGACCAGGACCAGGACCTGATGCTACACCAGGACCAGGACCAGGACCTGAGGCTAGACCAGGACCTGAGGCTGGACCAGGACCAGGACCTGAGCCTAGACCAGGACATGAGGCTAGACCAGGACCTGAGGCTAGACCAGGACCTGAAGCTAGACCAGGACCAGGACCTGATGCTACACCAGGACCAGGACCAGGACCTGAGGCTAGACCAGGACCAGGACCTGAGGCTAGACCAGGACCAGGACCTGAGGCTAGACCAGGACCTGAGGCTAGACCAGGACCTGAGGCTGGACCAGGACCTGAGGCTAGACCAGGACCTGAGGCTAGACCAGGACCTGAGGCTAGACCAGGACCTGAGGCTGGACCAGGACCTGAGGCTGGACCAGGACCAGGACCTGAGGCTAGACCAGGACCTGAGGCTAGACCAGGACCTGAGGCTAGACCAGGACCAGGACCTGAGGCTAGACCAGGACCTGAGGCTAGACCAGGACCAGGACTTGAGGCTGGACCAGGACCAGGACTTGAGGCTAGACCAGATCCAGGACCTGAGGCTAGACCAGGACCAGAACCAGGACCAGGACCTGAGGCTAGACCAGGACCTGAGGCTAGACCAGGACCAGGACCTGAGGCTAGACCAGGACCAGAACCAGGACCAGGACCTGAGGCTAGACCAGGACCAGGACCAGGACCTGAGGCTGGACCAGGACCAGGACTTGAGGCTAGACCAGGACCAGGACCAGGACCTGAGCCTAGACCAGGACCTGAGGCTAGACCAGGACCAGGACCTGAGCCTAGACCAGGACCAGGACCAGGACCTGAGGCTGGACCAGGACCAGGACCAGGACTTGAGGCTAAACCAGGACCAGGACCTGAGGCTAGACCAGGACCAGGACCAGGACCAGGACCTGAGGCTAGACCAGGACCTGAGTCTAGACCAGGACCAGGACCTGAGGCTAGACCAGGACCAGGACCTGAGACTAGACCAGGACCAGGACCTGAGGCTAGACCAGGACCTGAGCTTAGACCTGGACCTGAGGCTAGACCAGGACCTGAGGCTAGACCAGGACCAGGACCTGAAGCTAGACCAGGACCAGGACCTGAAGCTAGACCAGGACCAGGACCTGAGGCTAGACCAGGACCTGAGTCTAGACCAGGACCAGGACCTGAGGCTAGACCAGGACCAGGACCTGAAGCTAGACCAGGACCAGGACCTGAGTCTAGACCAGGACCAGGACCTGAGGCTAGACCAGGACCAGGACCTGAGGCTAGACCAGGACCTGAGTCTAGACCAGGACCAGGACCTGATGCTAGACCAGGACCAGGACCTGAGGCCAGACCAGGACCAAGACCTGATGCTAGACCAGGACCTGAGGCTAGACCAGGACCAGGACCTGAAGCTAGACCAGGACCAGGACCTGATGCTAGACCAGGACCAGGACCTGAGGCTAGACCAGGACCTGAAGCTAGACCAGGACCAGGACCTGATGCTAGACCAGGACCTGAGGCTAGACCAGGACCAGGACCTGAAGCTAGACCAGGACCAGGACCTGATGCTAGACCAGGACCAGGACCTGAGGCTAGACCAGGACCTGAAGCTAGACCAGGACGACCCCCCCCCCCCTCAGTATAGAGACCTGAGCCCCCCCCCTCAGTATAGAGACCTGAGCCCCCCCCCCCCCTCAGTATAGAGACCTGAGCCCCCCCCCTCAGTATAGAGACCTGAGCCCCCCCCCCCTCAGTGTAGAGACCTGAGCCCCCCCCCTCAGTATAGAGACCTGAGCCCCCCCCCCTCAGTATAGAGACCTGAGCCCCCCCCCCTCAGTATAGAGACCTCAACCCCCCCCCTCAGTATAGAGACCTGAGCCCCCCCCTCAGTATAGAGACCTGAGCCCCCCCCCCTCAGTATAGAGACCTGAGCCCCCCCCCTCAGTATAGAGACCTGAGCCCCCCCCCTCAGTATAGAGACCTCACCCCCCCCTCAGTATAGAGACCTGAGCCCCCCCCCCCTCAGTATAGAGACCTCAACCCCCCCCCCCTCAGTATAGAGACCTCACCCCCCCCCTCAGTATAGAGACCTGAGGCCCCCCCCCTCAGTATAGAGACCTCAACCCCCCCCCCTCAGTATAGAGACCTGAGCCCCCCCCCTCAGTATAGACACCTGAGCCCCCCCCCCCTCAGTATAGAGACCTGAGCCCCCCCCCCCTTAGTATAGAGACCTCAACCCCCCCGTCAGTATAGAGACCTGAGCCCCCCCCCCCTCAGTATAGAGACCTCAACCCCCCCCCCTCAGTATAGAGACCTGAGCCCCCCCCCCGCCCTCAGTATAGAGACCTGAGCCCCCCCCCCCCTCAGTATAGAGACCTGAACCCCCCCTCAGTATAGAGACCTCAACCCCCCCCTCAGTATAGAGACCTGAGCCCCCCCCCCTCAGTATAGAGACCTCAACCCCCCCCTCAGTATAGAGACCTGAGCCCCCCCCCCTCAGTATAGAGACCTGAGCCCCCCCCCTCAGTATAGATACCTGAGCCCCCCCCCCCTCAGTATAGAGACCTGAGCCCCCCCCTCAGTATAGAGACCTGAGCCCCCCCCCCCTCAGTATAGAGACCTCAACCCCCCCCCCTCAGTATAGAGACCTCAACCCCCCCCCTCAGTATAGAGACCTCAACCCCCCCCCCTCAGTATAGAGACCTGAGCCCCCCCCCCCTCAGTATAGAGACCTCAACCCCCCCCCCCCTCAGTATAGAGACCTGAGCCCCCCCCCCCTCAGTATAGAGACCTCAACCCCCCCCCTCAGTATAGAGACCTGAACCCCCCCCCCCTCAGTATAGAGACCTGAGCCCCCCCCCCCTCAGTATAGAGACCTCAACCCCCCCCCTCAGTATAGAGACCTGAACCCCCCCCCCCTTAGTGCTGAAGCAAAGGACTCAGCTGTTGGCACTGTGTCCTTCTGTCCTTCCTTCCTTCCTGTAGTTGTGGGTGTAGTAACGGGTGTAGTTGTGGGTGTAGTAGTATAGAGACAGGAACAGGAAGCAGTAAAGGTGTAGTTGTGGGTGTAGTAACGGGTGTAGTTGTGGGTGTAGTAACGGGTGTAGTTGTGGGTGTAGTAACGGGTGTAGTTGTGGGTGTAGTCGTATAGAAACAGGAACAGGAAGCAGTAAAGGTGTAGTTGTGGGTGTAGTAACGGGTGTAGTTGTGGGTGTAGTAGTATAGAAACAGGAACAGGAAGCAGTAAAGGTGTAGTTGTGGGTGTAGTAGTATAGAAACAGGAACAGGAAGCAGTAAAGGTGTAGTTGTGGGTGTAGTAACGGGTGTAGTGACGGGTGTAGTCGTATAGAGACAGGAACAGGAAGCAGTAAAGGTGTAGTTGTGGGTGTAGTCGTATAGAGACAGGAACAGGAAGCAGTAAAGGTGTAGTAGTGGGTGTAGTTGTGGGTGTAGTCGTATAGAGACAGGAACAGGAAGCAGTAAAGGTGTAGTTGTGGGTGTAGTCGTATAGAGACAGGAACAGGAAGCAGTAAAGGTGTAGTTGTGGGTGTAGTAGTGGGTGTAGTCGTATAGAGACAGGAACAGGAAGCAGTAAAGGTGTAGTAGTGGGTGTAGTTGTGGGTGTAGTCGTATAGAGACAGGAACAGGAAGCAGTAAAGGTGTAGTTGTGGGTGTAGTCGTATAGAGACAGGAACAGGAAGCAGTAAAGGTGTAGTTGTGGGTGTAGTAGTGGGTGTAGTCGTATAGAAACAGGAACAGGAAGCAGTAAAGGTGTAGTTGTGGGTGTAGTTGTGGGTGTAGTCGTATAGAAATAGGAACAGGAAGCAGTAAAGGTGTAGTTGTGGGTGTAGTCGTATAGAAACAGGAACAGGAAGCAGTAAAGGTGTAGTTGTGGGTGTAGTTGCGGGTGTAGTTGTGGGTGTAGTCGTATAGAGACAGGAACAGGAAGCAGTAAAGGTGTAGTTGTGGGTGTAGTCGTATAGAGACAGGAACAGGAAGCAGTAAAGGTGTAGTTGTGGGTGTAGTAGTGGGTGTAGTCGTATAGAGACAGGAACAGGAAGCAGTAAAGGTGTAGTAGTGGGTGTAGTTATGGGTGTAGTTGTGGGTGTAGTAGTATAGAGACAGGAACAGGAAGCAGTAAAGGTGTAGTTGTGGGTGTAGTCGTATAGAGACAGGAACAGGAAGCAGTAAAGGTGTAGTTGTGGGTGTAGTAGTGGGTGTAGTCGTATAGAGACAGGAACAGGAAGCAGTAAAGGTGTAGTAGTGGGTGTAGTTATGGGTGTAGTTGTGGGTGTAGTAGTATAGAGACAGGAACAGGAAGCAGTAAAGGTGTAGTAGTGGGTGTAGTTGTATAGAGACAGGAACAGGAAGCAGTAAAGGTGTAGTAGTGGGTGTAGTTGTGGGTGTAGTTGCAGGTGTAGTCGTATAGAAACAGGAACAGGAAGCAGTAAAGGTGTAGTTGTGGGTGTAGTAGTGGGTGTAGTAGTATAGAAACAGGAACAGGAAGCAGTAAAGGTGTAGTTGTGGGTGTAGTTGTATAGAAACAGGAACAGGAAGCAGTAAAGGTGTAGTTGTGGGTGTAGTAGTGGGTGTAGTAGTATAGAAACAGGAACAGGAAGCAGTAAAGGTGTAGTTGTGGGTGTAGTAGTGGGTGTAGTAGTGGGTGTAGTCGTATAGAAACAGGAACAGGAAGCAGTAAAGGTGTAGTAGTGGGTGTAGTTATGGGTGTAGTAGTGGGTGTAGTCGTATAGAGACAGGAACAGGAAGCAGTAAAGGTGTAGTTGTGGGTGTAGTTGCAGGTGTAGTCGTATAGAAACAGGAACAGGAAGCAGTAAAGGTGTAGTTGTGGGTGTAGTAGTGGGTGTAGTAGTATAGAAACAGGAACAGGAAGCAGTAAAGGTGTAGTTGTGGGTGTAGTTGTGGGTGTAGTCGTATAGAAACAGGAACAGGAAGCAGGAAAGGTGTAGTTGTGGGTGTAGTTATGGGTGTAGTAGTGGGTGTAGTCGTATAGAGACAGGAACAGGAAGCAGTAAAGGTGTAGTTGTGGGTGTAGTTGCAGGTGTAGTCGTATAGAAACAGGAACAGGAAGCAGTAAAGGTGTAGTTGTGGGTGTAGTAGTGGGTGTAGTAGTATAGAAACAGGAACAGGAAGCAGTAAAGGTGTAGTTGTGGGTGTAGTTGTATAGAAACAGGAACAGGAAGCAGTAAAGGTGTAGTTGTGGGTGTAGTAATGGGTGTAGTAGTATAGAAACAGGAACAGGAAGCAGTAAAGGTGTAGTTGTGGGTGTAGTAGTGGGTGTAGTAGAATAGAAACAGGAACAGGAAGCAGTAAAGGTGTAGTTGTGGGTGTAGTCGTATACAAACAGGAACAGGAAGCAGTAAAGGTGTAGTTGTGGGTGTAGTAGTGGGTGTAGTCGTATAGAGACAGGAACAGGAAGCAGTAAAGGTGTAGTTGTGGGTGTAGTAGTGGGTGTAGTCGTATAGAGACAGGAACAGGAAGCAGTAAAGGTGTAGTAGTGGGTGTAGTTATGGGTGTAGTTGTGGGTGTAGTAGTATAGAGACAGGAACAGGAAGCAGTAAAGGTGTAGTAGTGGGTGTAGTTGTATAGAGACAGGAACAGGAAGCAGTAAAGGTGTAGTAGTGGGTGTAGTTGTGGGTGTAGTCGTATAGAGACAGGAACAGGAAGCAGTAAAGGTGTAGTTGTGGGTGTAGTCGTATAGAGACAGGAACAGGAAGCAGTAAAGGTGTAGTTGTGGGTGTAGTAGTGGGTGTAGTAGTATAGAAACAGGAACAGGAAGCAGTAAAGGTGTAGTAGTGGGTGTAGTTGTGGGTGTAGTCGTATAGAAACAGGAACAGGAAGCAGTAAAGGTGTAGTTGTGGGTGTAGTAGTGGGTGTAGTCGTATAGAGACAGGAACAGGAAGCAGTAAAGGTGTAGTTGTGGGTGTAGTTGTGGGTGTAGTCGTATAGAAACAGGAACAGGAAGCAGGAAAGGTGTAGTTGTGGGTGTAGTGTAGTGATGGGTGTAGTTGTGGGTGTAGTTGTATAGAGACAGGAACAGGAAGCAGTAAAGGTGTAGTTGTGGGTGTAGTCGTATAGAGACAGGAACAGGAAGCAGTAAAGGTGTAGTTGTGGGTGTAGTAACGGGTGTAGTGACGGGTGTAGTCGTATAGAGACAGGAACAGGAAGCAGTAAAGTGTGTTTTTTCCTCAGTTGGTTGTTTT